>NC_090732.1:2018288-2043288 GCF_036898095.1 Palaemon carinicauda | reverse complement strand
ACTTCTGTGGGGAGAAGCAATACTGTTTTGTTATTTCTTGTAATAACTATCATGTCCCACACTTTAGTCTTTTGACACATCATATTCGGCGTTTCTTCTATATACAAAACGGTCGTAAATTATATTTTGGCGTTTGGAGTTTTGAAAGAAATATGGCATATAACCTGACCATTTAGAATCAAAAGAAAGTCATATCAATATACAAATTATACACATATCCAGAAAACGGAATAAACTCTGTTCTCGCGTTCACTCCAAGCATAGTCTTTCATAATACTGTACAAATTGGAGTGGGAACAGCTATTTCTTCTACATATTTTGAGGCATGAGCTGAGCCAGAATGGCTCGGGATGATAATGAATAATCCCAGAGAATGGAATTGATTAAGAAGTTATCCTTTATCAGTCCATGAGCTTTGCTGATGACATAGTCGCGACAAAGTCGCTAGGAAGCGTATGCCAGACTGTTAGAAAATATATTTACATGAATCGCTATTTACAGATATTGAAACGATGAAACCCACAGAGGAATCTTCGACAGAAATGAAAGTTTCAAGGAGACAGAAGTCCCAAGATATGATCTTTAGTCAGAGAATGAAAGACTCCTTCAGTTTCTTCCAGTCCTCGATATCGAAATCGTCAGCACTGCCGCTCATAGATACCCGTCGCTCTTTTGTTTTCTGTCCTGTATTTTCCTTTAATGTCTTTGCTTCGTTCGAATTCACAGCCAGTGACGATTCAGAGTGTCCCCTGCAAATTCCCGATCTCTGATTGGAATATCCGGACCCTCCTTGTGTATCTTGGCGAGACGATGCCCTCTCACTAAGTCCGAGAAGGAAGGAACAGCCGCTGCTCTCAAAGGAAGGACTTTCTTCTCTGTTCAGAGATACAGCTTCTTTGGTTTCGTTCTCCTCTAAAAGGGTGCCTTCACAAATGATAAATCGCTCGGGGTCGATAGCCGCAGCGCCTCCTTCAGTATAGTCCTTGTCTTGAAGAGCCGCCGCCGCGTCGAAGCACGTGGAGTACAGTAACCTACTTCTGGCCGCCATAACTCTCTTTGCCAAAATTATGGTCTCCTGCTGGAGAGCTTCAACATAGCCATCATCTCTCCAGGTCATGCATTCTTCAACGTGTACTGAAAAAGATCAAATAGAAAAAAAATCAAATGCGGGAACCAAATCCAACCTCAAACAGCTTCACTGTTTAAGGCCCATGGTTCAATTCTTGAGAATAACTATAAGATATATTTGGGATTTGACTTTACAGAACAAATAAGCACTATAGTCGCTGTAAATATCCTAGGCGAAACAAGACCTACCCCCTGATGATATCATAGCCAATTACGTTGTTTCACACGTTAGCAGCGGTCACAATACGTCCCCTTACAAATTTATAACTATACTAATCTATTATCACCTTAAGGTGATGTGTTATGGCTACTGTTATTGCAGGAGACAACATGATTGGCTGTGACGTCATCAGGAGGTGGGCCTTATTTCACCCGGAATCTGTGTTGACTATTGGTGTAATACCGTTCATTTTCTTTAGACAAAAATCAACTCGACTAAGATCATTCTCGTAAAAGAATTAATTTACATCACTATAAATTGTGAATAACTAGTAGAAAATGCCCCACAGACCAAGGAAAAGGGGCTTTAATTGTTTTTTTTTTTTTTTTTGAATATATGTTAAAAAATTCTAGAAAAAAATACATTTCTCTTTGATAAATCATCGAGAATTATATCCAACTTTCATCTCTGACAAACGATTATCGATGATATGAATTTAAAGAAAAGCATTGTATCGTGGAGACTAATTTTTATGTTTACCTAGAGAGCAGAAACTTACCAGGAAAATACAAAATAAGATTTTCCAGTCTTCTCATCACCAATTTACCTAAATCTATAAAAAATTTACCAGGAAAAGGAAAATTTACCCAAATTTATACACTACCTTTTCATTCTTATGAAAGTTTATTATCCATCGTATCTAGTAGAACAATATCTTAAGAATAGTATTGATAACGGAGAAATGGTCTTGATAATACACGATACCATGATCAGCGTACACTGTTAAAAATCTGCCTTAAAAACGGTAGAGTTCCTGGAATAAATGTTGCCACATATTTACTGATTCAAAAATGGATATATTGACATTAAGGAGTGATATTACGATCACCAACCCTTAAAAGATAAATACGATCGCCTGTATTTTACTGAAATACAGTTGAGAACAGTATATTTTCATGGAGAATTTCCGATTGAAATTACGTATTTTTTAACAGTGTAAATATCTGACACGTGTAGACAATTCATTATTCTGTAAAACTTGTGTTAGAGTATTTCTTGAATTGAAACAAAAAAAGACTTTTGATGCGGGCTTCATTACGAAAAAAATTCGGAGCAACACGAATCAAGCAAAAATCAGTGAAGCATTCTCTTTCACAAACCTTTCATTCCCCCCAAATCCTTATTAGCTGCAGGCCTGGAGCCCATCCCGGGACCCCTGGACCCGTCCCTGGTACCTCAATCATACCCTCTTTCTCCAGAAATTCATCACCGGAACTTTTTTGGAGGAGAAAATTCCATCATTTTCTACAATGATTACGCCCATTTTTTTGGAGCCTGGCAGTGAAAGAAAAGATTTCTGATAACCAGGTTTCGAGCCGTTTGTCTTCTTGTTTCCTTTCATTATATATTTCATTTTCTCATCGTTAGGTCCCTAGCTTTATTTGTTTGATATATAAGACCAATTACGATTTCTCACTTTTTTTTTTTTTTTTTTTTTTTTTTTTACGGGGTTGGGGTGGAGATATATATAATTTAAAATTCAGACTCGTGTCATTCTACCATTCATTCTCATATCTATGTTTTCCTCAGACATATTTCGAATAAGGTAAACGCATCCAGTGTTTGTAACTTGAAATGCTTTTGTCTTTTAAAAATCAATGTGATAATCTGGAAGACCGATCACAGCTTTAGTACGCAAAAAAGAAACATCGATTTTGTAACTTGAAATACATTTGTATTTTAAAACTCTATAAGTGATAACCTGGAAGGGAATAGCTTTAGTACGCAAAAAGAAACATCGATTTTGTAACTTGAAATACTCTTGTATTTTAAAACTCTATAAATGATAACCTGGAAGAGCATAGCTTAAGTACGCAAAAAGAAACATTGATTTTGTAACTTGAAATACATTTGTATTTTAAAACTCTAAGTGTTAATCTGGAAGAGCATAGCCGTAGTAGGCAAAAAGAAACGACGACCCCATTGAGGACAGGATTCAAAACGAGCTCATTGTAAAATTTTTACGAGATTCAATAAAATCCCTGAAAAAATAAGATGCGCGTAGTCTCCTGGAATCTCATCGTACAATTGCCTTAAAGGTCATAAAGGATTCCTTAAAATACACACCACATAACGAGCCCCATTACGGTTATTTGTTGCATATTTTGTAAGAAAGCTATTTAGACTACTGGCGAAGCAATTACTGTATATTACGATCCCCAATTACATTGTAATTACCGAAAATGATTCCTGAGAACATTAAAAAGAAAGGTGTTTTTTTACGTTTTTCAACGATAAGTTGTTATATTTGCTCATTCTTATGTAATAAAGTTTATCGAGATACTGCAGTGTAATTATATAAGATTAGAGATAATTTTACTTGGAGGAATACAAAACTGTACTTTTTTTATTGATGTATCCGTATTTTCAGGGGGATAATTATGCAAGTATATTCTCTTAATTCGTTTGCATTTTTGCATTCTGAAATTTTGACTGAAACTTTTTTAATTAGTTTTCTCAAATTTGTGAGTTGATAATCCATTAAAGGGTTACCGTACTTATCTTTTGCAAAAGTGCTTAGTTTAGAATCATCATCATCATCAGCAGCAGCATCATCTTCATCATCATCATCATCATCATCATCATCATCACCATGGAACTTCCCCCAATTTCAGGAGGTACTTGACATCCAAAAAGAAGCAAAATAGGATGGCTTTTCCCCTTTTCTCCTTGCCTGAGTCCCTCACTCAGCCGAGATTGGTTGGTACTGCTAGGGTTCCAGAGCCCACCCTCCCCCGTCTTCCACCACAAATGAAGCTTCATATGCTGAATCCCCTACTGTCACTGCCTCAGCGGTCAACAAGGATGACTCGAGGAAGCAGCAGGGCCTATCGGAACTGAGTCGCAATCACTCGCCATTCATTTCTATTCCTAGCACGCTCTCTTGCCTCCCTCACATCTATCCTCCTGTCACCAAGGGCTTTATTCACTCCATCCATCCACGCAAAACTTGGTCTTCCTCTCCACTGCTCCCATCAACTTTTGCATTCACAACCTTCTTCAGCAGATGACCACTCTCCATCCTCTTTACATGGCCAAACCATCTCAACACATTTATATCCAATATAGCTGCTAATTTATTCCTCACACCCGTTCTCACTCCTACAACTTCGTTCCTAACTCCATCCAGCTATACTCTTCAATTACTTCCACTCAAACCCATTAAGTTTCTGTGTTTCCGTCACTTTTATTCCCCACAACTCCAAGCCATACATCAAAATTGGTGCAACCACTTCCTCGTACAGAACTCTCGTTACATAACTTTCTAACCCTGTATTCTTTACCACCCCTTCACTGGCCCCAACACTTTATGTCCTTCATTCACTTTCCGATGTATATCTGCTTCCATTATGCCATTTGCAGCAACAACAGAACCCAAGTACTTAATCTGATCGACTTCCCCAAGTAACTCACCATTCAACATGGCATTCAATCTAGCACCCCTCTCCATTCTTCTGCACCTCATAACATTACTCTTACCCACATTAACTCGTAATTTCCTCCTCAGACAAACCCTTCCAAACTATCCCTAATTGGCACAGCTTATCTTTTGAGTCTGCAACCAACACAGAATCTTTTGCAAACAACGACTGATTCACTTCCAACTCATGATCACTCTCATCTATCGGTTTCAGTCATCGACTAAGCATTCCAGCATTCACCTCTCTTACAGCTCCACCAACAAACAAATTGAACATCACATATCCTTGTCTCAGCCCTACTCTCATTGGAAACCACTCACTCACTTCATTCCTTATGTTAACACACGCTTTACTGCCTATGAATGTTTATATATACACTGCTTCCACCAATTCCATATAACCTCATCGCATTCCACATCGCATCTCTAGTAACTCTATCATAAGCTTTCTCCAGATCCATAAAAGCAAGATATACCTCCTTACCTTTTGCTAAATATTTCTCGCATCTCTATGACTACCATTAACTATTTAGGATTTATATAAATATATAACTAATACTATTTAATCTTATTTACAGGACTATATACATATCAGTTAATATTTACAGTGGATTAGTAAAAGGAGATAATATAATTCTTAATTAAAAAGCGATAAGTGTTACTTATTTTCTGACAAGCTGAACTGAAGATGCTTATAAGTGTTGGAAAGCTTTATTACTCCAATGATTGTTACTAAAGATTTAACGTGCTTGCAGTTGCATCATTCAAAAGCAGAAGAATAAGTGAACACTTAGCATGTAGCATAGGGTAAAAATAATGGAACATAAGATAATTAACATTAATTTACTGTGTCATCCGAAGCTGTGAGGCCGCGTTTGAACAATGCTGATAGGGTAAATGCCAACTAATTAAAAGTTTATGCTTTTAGTCAATTTTTGTCTCATTCATGGATGTGGTCAAAATAATAATTGGAATAAGAGAATCTGGTGGTACAACCAAGCGTAAGATTTCAACAAAAGGAAAAGGTTTGGGAATGGCAGTAAGCGGTTCTTCAGCAGTACGGTAACACAACATATCAATGAATTGTCTTACACTCGAAGCTCCACCTGGACTTGTCGATGTTGAGTCTTCCTTTGGCGGCCTCTAATTCCCGCTTCAGCTGATCTTGCTTTTCTCGGAGAGCCCTGATTTTCTCCTGGGTTCTACGACACTTGGCTATATCCTCTTCCGTCTTGTGACTCTCATATCTGGCCACGTCTTCTTCATCGAATTCATCGACATTCACCTTTGTGGAAGAGTGAGGAGGAGGTCGCCCGCCATGATGTGAACCTCCATGAGCGGTTGGGGGAGATTTTGGTTTGATTTGGGACATTAAGGGCGATCCTGAGGATGGTGCTGTTGTTAGAGTCTTAGAGTGAGGAGAAGTGGTTATTGAAGAGTAAATCTGCTGTTGCTGTTGGAAGTCTTTGGCTCGAAGCTCGGGGATCTTAGCATATTGCTGCTTCTTATCTTTACCTTTGTCTCCACTTAGGTTTTCACTACCTTACAGAAAAAAGAGAAGAGGAAGAGAACATCATGAAGACGACATTGCGTTCCAAGACAGACCATTATTCATTATTACAAGTTCTATAAGGAGAACTGATCTGAAATCCAAACTATTTTCTACAATATCTATTAAGAGAAGAGGAAGGGAACATCATGAAGACGACTTTATGTTCCAAGACAGACCATTATGTATTACGACTTTGTGTTCCAAGACAGACCATTATGTAATATTACAAGTCCTATAAGGAGAACTTATCTAAAATCCAAACTATTCTCTTCAATATCCATTAAGAGAAGAGGAAGAGAACACCATGAAGACGACATTGCGTTCCAAGAGAGACCATTATATATTATTACAAGTTCTATAAGGAGAACTGATCTAAAATCCAAACTATTTTCTTCAATATCCATTAAGAAACTTTCCTTACCTTTGCCTCCTCCTGTCTTTCCTTTCAAGCCATCATCATCTAGGCCAGAGTCCTGCGAAGACCCGAAGGAAGAGCATTCAGAGTCCCTGATGACTGATTCATATCCTGAACTTTCCCCATGACGGCTCTCTCCCCTTGATCTCCGAGCGCGGGGAATCACCTAAGGAGAAAAATTGTGGGAAAAATGAGAACTATAGTCAAAGGGTATTCTTATATTCAATATTTCATATTATATCTTAATTGTTCATTATTTCTCTTGTTTATCTATTTCCTTGTTTTCTTTTCTTACTGGGCTATTTTTCCTTGTTGGTGCCCTTGGACTTATAGCATCCTGTTTTTCAAACCTTCTTATTATGAATAATTTTGAAGAATGCCATCACATCATGGGTTTACAAACAAATATCAAGTTATGAGTAAATTTACATGCGAAAGTTTTATTCTGAGTTTAGGCTATTAACAGAAACAAGAGTGCTATTAGAATATAATTGTTGGTTTATAAGATGTTTTATCAGTGTTCATGTGTAGGTGAAGCCCCATTTAGGTAAAATATTTTACTCGACAGCCATGGTACCTCACAAAATCATCAGCTGTACAGTTTGGCAATCGTGCTTCTGTTAATATCCCAAACTCAGAATAAAACTTTAATATGTAAAATATACTCATTTATTCATAACTTGATATTTAATTCTAAACTTCTGTTTGTGATAGCATCCCTCAAAATTAACATAAAAAGAAATTTGACTAAAGCAGCAGATAAAAGCTATGGACATTCTTTTAGCTACCCACACTTAGATTGTATTCACATAGTCTGTTATTTAGCAGACAGGTTGGGTGTCCTATATCTCACAATCGTTGTCAAGCAGACATTGGTTTCAGCTAGAAACTTCCAAGTATATGAGCCTGTAAGTTGTGAGGTCTAAAAAAGTTCTCTCATTTGGAACGTTAGCAATCGCTGGTGCCTGATAGAATTATCTGTTCCTATATGTGTTTTAATTCCTGTAATTACTCTAAATGATGTTTAGATCTCATATATATATATATATATATATATATATATATATATATATATATATATATATATATATATATATATATATAAAATATATATATATATATATATATATATATATATATATATATTAATGACAAATCGCTGGAACATGCGATGTCTCAAGGTGACAGCAAGCCGGGAGGAAAAAGGAAACGAAGATTGGACAAGCGCTTTCGTGTTATTATTACACCTCTTCACGGTCTTAAGACCGTGAAGAGGTGTAATAATAACACGAAAGCGCTTGTCCAATCTTCGTTTCCTTTTTCCTCCCGGCTTGCTGTCATATATATATATATATATATATATATATATATATATATATATATATATATATATATGTATATATATAAAACAAACCAAAAGTTAGCCTATTAATTTTCAAAAAATTAAAATGCTATACCCATCTATTTTTGTATAAACATTAATTAGTAATATCTATATCATACTAATCTATGATTTCTCTATTGAGGGTTAAATAAATAGTGATATGAATTAATCTAATTGCTAACAATGGTATAAACGAAGAAATCCGTGCTGATTATTACGTGATAGAAATATTATGAATATTGACAATCAAAATATATATTTTCAATCATTTCAGTTGTACTATTCTTTATCTGAAACTTTTATCATCACATAGTATACTACATTGCATTTTTGGTTAACGCACTAGTCATAAAACTGAGGCCTCTTGCGTTAATAGGCGTAGGAGGAGATGATGATGATGAATCATAAGACTATTATTATTATTATTATTATTATTATTATTATTATCATTATTATTATTAATAGCCAAGCTACAAGCCTAGTTGGAAAAGTAAGATGCTATAAGCCCAAGGGCTCCAATGGGGAAAAATAGCCCAGTGAGGAAAGGAAAAGAGGAAATAAATAAATGATGAGAACAAATTAACAATAAATCATTCTAAAAACAGTAACAACGTCAAAACAGATATGTCCTATATAAACTATTGATATACATAAACAATCTAGGAAAAGAAATTAAAAAATATATATATATATATATTTTGATGAAGCTAACTCTTCTGTTTACTTTCAAATTACACGTGAAAACACCAGTTACACCCCTTAACAAATTGTATGAAAAGTTAAAGCACACTTTTCTCTGCAACCAATAATTGTCTTTAAACAGCCATATTACAATTAATAACGGTTATATAAGGTTTACTTTTTTTCTTATTCAGCGTAGGTCTCAAAGTTATGTAATCTCAAATACTCCCTTCACAAATTGTATGAAAAGAAAAAAAACACACTTTTCTCTTTAGCCAAAAATTGTCTTTACACAGCCATATTAGAATTAATAATGGTAGTATAAGGTTTACTTTTTTTCTTATTCAGCGTAGGTCTCTGAAGCTAACTCTTCTGTTTACTTTCAAATTGCATATGAAAACACCAGTTACGTCCCTTTACAAATTGTATGAAAAGAAAAAAAAACACACTTATCTATAACCAATAATTGTCTTTACACAGCCATATTAGAATTAATAACGACAGTAAAAAGGTTACTTTTTTTCTCATTCTGCGTAGGTCTCTGATGCTAACTTTTCTGTTTACTTTCAAATTACTTGTGAAAACACCAGTTACATCCCTTCACAAATTGTATGAAAAGAAAAAACACACTTTTATCTATAACCAATAATTATCTTTACACAGCCATATTAAAATTAATAATGGTAGTATAAGGTTTACTTTTTTTTCCTTATTCAGCGTAGGTCTCTAAGTTATGTATTCTCAAATACGAGGGAAATCCCACTAGGAACACCAAATCTGTTTCCAATAACCATAAATTGATGAGCAAGTTATTGTAAGAAGATTTACTTCAAATGGGGCAGATTTTAAGGATTAAGATATTAGCGGCAACCCTTTCAGTTCTTAAAATTTCATTATGATATAAACTGTTTTATATATATATATATATATATATATATATATATATATATATATATATATATATATATAAGTAAGCATATGCATTATATACATATATGTATATAATTCACATGCTTATATATATACATATATATACATATATATTCATATATATGTATATGTATATTATATATATACATATATATTTATATATATATATAATATATATATATATATATATACAATATATATATATATATATATATATATATATATATATATATGTATATATATATATATATATATATATATATATATATGTCTGTGTGTATATATATACCTATATGAATGTGTACATATTAAATGTATGATTATGGATATATTTATATATATTATTGTACGTGTAAAATAGTCCTTAAGTGTTTCTATATAAACTTATAGGTACGGTAATTTTACACTTGCAGTAGCTTTACATATCATTACAATTGATTATATCAAGAATGGAAAGAGATTAATGAACAATCAAAGCAAAAGAAAAAAAAATGTTTCCCTTCACGAAAATAATCCCAATAGCTCACGCATGTAACTCACCTTGAGTCCTACGCCCGAGTCTGCCCCTGAGTCGTATCCCGGGTGTATGGAAGCTGTGGATACAGGAAGGAATGGGGGAAGAGGCGAGTCCCAATGGAATCCCTGATATCTTTGAGCCTGCTGTTGTTGTTGCTGTTGCTGTTGTTGCTGTTGTTGTTGCTGCTGCTGCTGCTGGAGGGGCTGTTGGCACTGCTGTGTTTGTTCTCTACTCTCTCTTCGGCCACTTCTGGTGCTCCTTCCTTCGGAACTCTTTCTGGCAGGGGATTTGTTCTTTAGACTACCATTTGACCGCTCTGAGTCCAGCTTTTGAAAGGACTTAGCCGTCTTATTGTCCGCTTGTTTGCTGGGATCTATGTTGGTGTGCATCTCCTGGGGATAGCCTACTTTCCCTTCTTTGTTATTCTTGGAGTCTTTCGATCGCTCCTTTTCCCTCTGGGACTTCTTGTCGCTTTTTTCGGAGTTCTTATTCGATGATGTCGGGGACTTGGTGCTGGATTTGGAAGAAGATTTTCCACTCTTCTTGGCAGCGTCCTTCGAAGAGTTTTTGTGTTTTGGACTTCCAAAAAAACGACTCCAGCTGAGTTTACTCGAGGTTGAGTTCTCGTCTGCATCAGCTTCATCTTTATAGGCACAAGATTTGCTCGACTTAGACAACAGTCCCAGCTTTTTCTTTCTCTTTTCCTTCTTCACTTTGACCTGTTTTACATTGCTCTCGTCGTCGGATAAAGAGGCGCCGTTTCCCGGTAGTCTTTCTTGTAGAGCTGTTGCTGCCAGTGTAGTTGCTCCCTCCTCTGGGGGAGCTACCACGGCCTTTGGCTCAGTGTGGGACAACTCTCCATTAAGATTTGGGTTGGAAGCCCCATCGGGTTGTCTAAGTGCCGATAGAGTCGTTAGGCTAACGTAATTACTAGGCAAGTAAGGCATGATGTCACTCTGAATATCGTAGAGTGGATCGTTGACATCTTTTGAGACCTCAGAGGCTGTATCCTCACCTTCAGTCTTCTCTTCATTTGCTTCGCTTTGAACATCAATTTCTTCTGGCAAAAGTGACTTCCAGTTAAATTCGTATTCGCTTCCTAATTTCAGACTAGTAATGGCACCTTCTTGGCTAAAAAATGGTTGTGGTAAAACCTTGTGGTCGGGTTCCTCTCCTCCTTCAGAAATGCTTGAATCATCCTCGCTCAGCTCTTGAGGTTCTTGTGGTGCTGAAGGAGAGTGAAGGGAGTTTCTCCCTCTCGGTGCTTGTTTGGCAAGATTCCTGTAGAATTCGTGAAGTTGCTGAAGCTCTTCTAGTCTCTTGGCAAAGTAGTGGGTTTTGGCGGTGAAGTTTGGGTCCTTTATCATCTGCTGGTAACGTGAGCTTCCTTTGAATTCTTCAACTGGATCACCTTCCTATTTGAAGAGGAATAAAACAAAAGGGGCATATGGTTAAAGGTGTAGGTTTAATTTAAAGTTAAATGCATAAAAACGTTTTCCTTTATTTTATGCATAGTTATTGAAAATATTACATTCTACGAGAGAAAATCTTTTGGAATCCCATGTTGTATGTGAAGTAAGCAGCTTGGGAGGAAGTGGGTATAGGTACCATAAGTGGTATGTGATAAAATGCTAATCAAGCTAAAATTCAAGATCTACAGCACATTCATAACGTGGGATCTAAGAAAAAAAAGAGGAAGCAAAGCTTGAGGGAACATAGATGAGAATGATGAGGTGGAATATGGAAATATCACAGCTTAAAAGAATGGAAAATGATGAAATAAAAAGAATGGCAGGCATAGTGAAGATTAAAAAGGTTATAAGAGTGTCACAACTGAGATGGTGTGGGCATGTGGTGAGGGAGGGAGTGAGGAGGGCTTAGAGGAACCTCTTAGGGGGAGAAGATTGAGATGGAGGCCGAGAATTAGATGGCGAGATAAGGTGAAGAATGACATGGAAAGATGAGGTCTGGTGGAAGAGGATGGCTTTGATGGAAGGCATTGGAGAAGGCGCATCAGGCAACCTACCCCAGATGATGCTACTCTCTTTACATTCTCCTAGATAACTGCTTGTGGTTTCTTAATTACTTAAAAAAAGATATAGCTAGAATTAGTGCATGGTACCAATTATAATAGACCGCTGTACATCTGGTTTGATCATTGGGGGACCAGCATTATCCAAAAAGAAAGCGATGAAAAGGTTATTAAAACTATTCAAAAACAAAAGCATAAGAAGGTTATTAAAACTATTCAAAACAAAACCATAAGAATGTTATTAACACTATCCGAAAACAAAAGCTTGAAAAGTTTATTAAAACTATTAAAAAAAATATAAGGTTATAAAAACTATCAAAAAACAAAAACACGAAGTTATTAAAACTATCCAAAAATAAAAGTATGAGGTTATTAAAACTATCTAAAATTCAAATGCATAAGGTTATTAAAACTATCCACACAAAAAAATCATGAAAAGGTTATTAAAACTATTAAAAAATAGCCTAAGGTTATTAAAACTATTAAAAAACAAAAGCATAAGGTTATCAAAACTATCCAAAAAGAAAAGGATGAGATAATTATTAAAAACACCCATTAAGAGAATACTCTCGATGGGAATCGGGACGAGAATTGACTCACCTTTTTTTCGAGAAATTTCGGAGAACCTCCCTCGAGTTCCCCTGCCATCTTGAGTGCGTGGAAAGGGTCCTCTGACATCACTTCTGACTGCGTCCTCAGAGGAACCTAACGTTCGGAGATAAAACAATAAAAATATTACAAGAATAGAAGGTTTTTCTATGTTCGTGGATAAGATAGAATTATAGGAGTTTATCTGTTTACAAGGATTGCTTGTTTTTCATTCAACATAGATCTCTAAGTTATACATTTTCAAATGATGGTATTGTCCTACTTGCAGTACCAAAACAACAAAATGTTACATGAATAGAAGATTTCTCTATGTTTGTGGATAAGATGGAATAATAGGTGTTTGTCTGTTTACAAAGATTGCTTAATGTTTCTTCAGGTTTGTGGATAAGATGGAATTATAGGCGTTTTTCTGCTTCCAAGGATTACTTTTTTTATACAGTATAGATCTTTAAGTTATATATTTTCAAATGATGGTAATGCCCTACTTGCAGTACCAAAACAATAAAATGTTACACGAACAGAAGATTTCTTTATGTTCGTGAATACGATGTAATTATAGGTGTCTGTCTGTTTACAAGGATTGTTTTTTTTTTTATTCTACATAGATCTTCAAGTTATATATTTTAAAATTATAGTAATGACCTATTTGGAGCACCAAATCTGTTGCCATCAGTACGCCAATTTTATTTGGGCATTTTTATGCACACATAAAATCATAGGTTTGAATGTAATGGAAACTGTAGAAATTAGGAAATAAACTCTGTAACTGCTAAAGGCAAGTAGTATTCTATCTGGTAAAAAGATTCCCAAGGCTTCATATCCCTAGTGCATAGACATATATCTTTTTAGCACCCTTTTATGCTTATCATTGATCGTTTTCTCATCACTATATCTCTTACAATTAATTTCTATTTTTATCACTATCGTTATCGCTATCAACGGTATTGAAACGTCTACTGTGACACCCCATTATACCTTAGCTTAACACATGAGTCTTAACCCTGTATTTGCTTCCAAACAGACTTCACTCCTGTCAAGGTAACACTAATTAATATTTCGTGAATCGTAAAGCTAGCATTATATCATCGTAATGTACTTCAGAAAAAGATAAACAACATTTTCCCCATAAAGAAAATCAAATTGACAAGTAATGGGAATGTTTTTGCCTGTCCCAATCAACTAAAGTCACCGCAAAGATTTCAAGCAAAATAAGCCTCACCCCCTGATGACGTCATAGCCAATCACATTGTCTCCTCTGTTAGCAGCGGTCACAAGACATTCCTTTACAAATTTCAGACTATACTAACTCATAATGTGTTCTGACTGTTGTTAACTTTGGAGCCCATGGGCATGATTGGTTATGACGTCATCAGGGTGTGGGCCTCATAATGGGTTGTGACCGCTGTTAGCGTAGGAACCCACATGATTGGTTGTGACGTTATTAGGGTGTATTGGTTATTTCGCCCGGAATCTCTGTGGACTTTACATGCACCACAAGCTAAGATATAGTAAATTACATCATCAGGGTGTGGGGCTCAATATGTGTTGTAACCGCTGTTAATGCGCGAAACCTCGTGATTGGTTATGACGTCATCAGGGTGTGGGGCTCATAATGTGCTGTGACCACTGTTAATACGGGAACCTACATGATTGGTTATGACTTCATCAGGCTTTGAGGCTCATAATTTGTTGTGACCTCTATTAATGCGGGAGTCCACATGATTGATTATGACGTCATCAGGGTGTGTAGCTTATTTCGCCCGGAATCTCTGTGTCGACTTTACATACACCGCAAGCTAGGATAAAGTGAATTAAATATCCACACCCTTTGCATAAGTTCCTTACCTCCTCGTGTAGGTGTATTTCTGGATGCTCTGTAGCCTCGGCAGGCTCCTCCTGTAGGGTAGGCAGCAGGTGGCGGTGAGGAAGAAAGGGCATGAAATGGACACCTGCCTCCGCTAAGGTTCTCTCTATATCCTCTTCAGTCACCTTTAGGAGAAAAGAAAATAATTACCTTTATGTGATGAAAATCTTCAAGGAGTGAATTTAGTAGTTAGTAAAGGAAAGTAGATTATTATTAAAGAAGACTGTGACATGAATGCTATGCTTTTTATAGTATGGCAAAGATAAAGTATAGCAGGCTGAATTAAATAGATAAGAAAAGATAGAAAATGATGATTAAACCACCACAACTGATAATGAAATATGAGGATAAGTTATGGCATACACATTGTGCAAGACTTTTGTATCCTTAGGATAAAACAACTAAAGGAAACAAAAAAATCTTTTTAAAAGCCATAGTATGATGAAAATGTTCATTCGAATATGCAATTAGGTAATATGTTGATACAAATAAAACATAAATGTAGAATTTCATAATACACATGAGGCTTAGGGGCAGAAGAGTAGATAGAGAATTGACGTAAAGAGATTACTTAATAGAAGTAAAATATTAGATTTTGAAATCATCGTAGGATTTCAAAAAGAAAATATTAAGATATTATAAGTAAGTAATAGACAAATATGTTGATTTCATGGAGGTCTGTCATTATGAAAATTAAAGAAATTTCTAAGTGTAAACTGCTTTTGATTATCTCTCTCTCTCTCTCTCTCTCTCTCTCTCTCTCTCTCTCTCTCTCTCTCTCTCTCGGAGACATTATTCCATAATACGACCAAATTTTAAAAGAAATCTCTCTCTCTCTCTCTCTCTCTCTCTCTCTCTCTCTCTCTCTCTCTCTCTCTCTCTCTAATAGCATATATGATAATTTAATTCACGTTTTATAGTTTTCTACTAAAACTATAACTTTCATAACAACTAACAAAATCAGAAATAAATTCTTTACCATTCAGGCATCTTCCACAAGACCAAATGGTCCTGGGTTAGAGGAATAGTATTTCCTTTTTGTTACAGATGAAGAGATTCAATGGGCGTGGAAAAGTTGAATACGAAGTAGCAGAGGAACCTTTCAATCATCACCGTCCCCATTATGCAACCCAATACGGCTCATTCAACACCACAAGTGAGTCGGTGAGATTCAATGAATAATATATCATATCCTCCGGTTACTCCGATGTCACTGCGAATGTCAAGAAGGATAAGAAGAGGCTGGGAGCTTCTTGGAAGGGGGCGTTCATTGTAGCTGATTTTTTTCGCAGCTGTTGTCGTGTTGGAATACGAATGTCTTTTCATTATTTAGAATTTCGTAATGAAAAGGTGAAATTCAACTACGATATAGCAACTCTTTACGAATGTCAAGGACAAAAAGAGGCTCGGTTGTTGTTGGGGGAAGGCTTTGTTATTGTGGGGGCGTTCATTGTTGATGATTTTTTCACAACTGCCATTTTGCTGGATTTCGAATGTCATTTCATTATTTAGATTTTCGTAATAGAAAGGTTAAATTTAACTACGATATCAGCAACTCTTTACGAATGTCAAGAAGGTTAGGCGCTTCTTGGTAGAAAGGCTTTAATATTGTGGAGTCGTTCATTGTAGCTGATTTTTTTCGCAGCTGCCGTCGTATTGGAATACGAATGTCATTTCATTATTTAGAATTTCGTAAGGAAAATGGGAACTTAACTACGATATACCAACTCTCTACGAATGTCAAGGACAAAAAGAGGCTCGGCTGTTCTAGGGGGAAGGCTATGTTTTTGTGGGGGCGTTCATTTTCGCAGCTGTCGTCGTGTTGGAATACGAATGTCATTTCATTATTTAAAATTTCGTGAGGAAAATGGGAACTTAATTGTGATATAGCAACTCTTTACGAATATCAAGGACAAAAAGAGGCTCCGTTGTTCTTGGGGGAAGGGTATGTTATTGTGGGGGCGTTCAATGTAACTATTTTTTTTTTCACAGCTGTCATCTATTTGAATATGAATTCAATTCATTATTTAGAATTTCGTTATAAGAAGGGGAAATTAACTGCGATACAGCAACTCTTTTAACATTGGAGTAATGTACTTGCCATAATTCCAGATAAGTATTTATTGAGAGTAATTGTATTGAACGCATGTTCCTGAATCCAACATCTACTGAGGCATGTAATGGGTTCATGTCACTTTTTCACATCATAAAACTGCAAAAGGATTATCAAAAAGACTGAGGACTACCGATTGTTCCATGATTATAATTTAATCTCTTACCTAATTTGTTTTCGCTTATAGCTTATCACCATTATCCACTTGAACAGAAATGCTAAGTTCTTTGGGCTGCAAGGTTAACTATTCATCCCACGTAATTAAAAATCCAATTAAAAAATCTACATAATATGACAAATCACAATGTATGACATTTAAGGACTACGAGAAAGCTTTTGATTCTCTCAAAACTTCAGCAGTAATGAAAGCCCTTTAAAGACAATGAATAGATGAATCTTATGTTAGAACACATGAAGAAATCTACAAAGAAAGTAGTATAATCCTAAAATCAAATAACCTTCCCCCTTCATTCGGCAGTGGGATGGAACGAGAATATAATCTATCTATCTCTGCAATATTGCAAGTATCCATTTCCAAGTCTCAATTTTAATTTTCTCAAGCTACACAACTTTTGCTTGAACCAAAATACTACGTTCTCTTGGCTGGAACGTTATTTTTTCATTCCAAGTAATTGACAATCCAACGAAAAAATCAACAAAATATGACCAAAAGCTATGTATGGCAATTATAGACTTTGAGAAAGCTTTTGATTCTGTCAAAACTTCAGTAGTAATGAAAGCCCTTTAAAGACAATGAATAGATGAATCTTATGTTAGAAGATTTGAAGATATCTACAAAGGAAGTAGATTAATCCTAAAACTATATAACCTTCCTCCTTAGTTCGACAGTGGGATGACACGAGAATATAATCTATCTATCTCTGCAATATTGCATGTATCCATTTCCAAGTCTCAATTTTAATTTTCTCAAGCTACACAACTTCCGCTTGAACCAAAATACAATTAACAATCCAACGGAAAAATCAACATAATATGACAAAAAGCTATGAATGGCAATTATAGACTATGAGAAAGCTTTTAATTCTGACAAAACTTCAGCAGTACTGAAATTCCTTTAAAGCCTAGGAGTAGATGAATCTTATGTTAGAACACTTGAAAATATCTAAAAAGGAAGTAGATTAATCCTAAAACTACATAACCTTCCTCCTTCATTCGACAGTGGGATGACACGAGAATAGAATCTATTTATCTCTGCAATATTGCAAGGGATCCATTTCAAAGTCTCAATGGGAATTTTTCTCAAGCTATACAACATTCAAGAGGAGGGAAAGCGTTGATTATTTAGGAGACTTCAGCCTGGAAACCTGTTTTTCTTCTAAAAGTTAAGTGATGAAGGTTCCCCAGAGACTCAAGAAGTTAGAGTCACTTAGAAGTTAGACTAACACTCATGCTCGCTGAAAACAGGTATACATTTTAAGCGAAGGAAATACACTCATCAAAATGGCAGAGAGAAGAGCAGATGAAACCGAGAGAGAAAATTAAGGTGGATATTTTGTTCTGCGTTTAGCTTTGCTTTTTTCATAGATTTGATAAAAAAATGAAGAATGAATACAGCAAAAAGGAATAAAGTTTAATATGACTAACAGAAAGGAATTATTCAGCATTAGATTTATATTGTTTTATTGCCAAACTATTTTGTATTGAGCATAAGCCTAAATTGGGTTTAATTTATCCGTTATTGAAAACCTTTAAAAAAAATTCTTCTTCTCACTTTTTAAAGGATGGGGAAGAATAAGTGATAATACAAAAGAAAATTAAATTGGTTAAGCATTAAAAATATCCTTTGAACGCGAAAAACCCCAATTATCATTCTTTAAATTGTTCACAGCTTTATGATAATGTCATTAATAGCAAGTTAGTCAAATATCGCCTTTTAGAATACATTTGTTATCCGTTCTCTTTGAAGTCTTTTGTCTATTTGTGTAACTGACAATATAACTGGATCGATATACGATTCAGTCATTTAAAGGTTTCAAGGTCGTTCATGAGTGGCTGAGGTAAAGGACAGTAACAATGTCCTAGCAGGACAGCCTCCTAGCCCCATCTTCACCCAAGCTAGGATCAGGGAGGACCAGGAAATGGCTGCTGATGACTCAGCAGGTAGAACTATAGGTTTCCCCCGAACTCACATTCTTAACTATCAAGGATGGTGAGGTTGCAGATACTACAATAAACAATCAAGCCTTAAGAGGGGTTTACATGGTTGATCTGTTCCTGGAACCGGGTTGTCGAACCTGCTTGTCAAACGGTTTGAAGAGGTGGAATCAATCACATATGCATAAGGTTTGAGGACAATGAAGCCCCGCCCACAAAAGTCCGGCTACGTCTGCCTTTCTTCGAACCGTTCGATGAACGAGTTCGACAACCAAATACCCCGTTCTCTCTCACACTCGAACGCTTGTCTTTCGAACCACGTTCGATGAACTGTTTAACCCAGCTTTAGATCCACTCGAACCCCAGTCCGTTAGATCACCAGGTAAGGACGTTTCCAAATTTTCTTTGAACTGAAAGATATCTTACACTCACTTGACACCACGAGTCAATCATTTCCACTGGCTCTTCAGGCTCCTCGACCTCTATGTACTCACGATCTTCTTCTGCCAACCATCGGTCAAGAGCAGCTTCAAGTTCTTCCTCGTCTTCATCAAGGTCACGTACCTGCAAAGAATTTTACAAAAATGTGGAGTCAGCAGTTTTAGAAATAGATAGATAGATAAGTAAAACTGAACAAAAGATTTTAAAGAGGTGTGAAGTCATGAGTTTTAGATACAGATATTTAGATTAGTATATTAAAATCTAAGGTTCCTCTCATCAAATATAATGTAAATTTTGAATGTACCATTCTAAAGGTTTATAGGACACTCATGAGTGGCAGAGGCAAGGGACAGTGACATTGCCCTATCAAGCAGGACAATGCCCTAGAGACTGACCATATATACATATGATCAGCACCCAAGCCCCCTCTCCACCCTTAGCTCACAAGGATGGTGAGATTACAGCGACCAAAGTAATATACATGAATTCAACATTCCGGTGGTTATTACAAATTCCATGAATTTCATCATTAGATTCACTATTACAAGAGTGATGAAGTGCTCATAAAATTTAGGTTGTAGACATGAAACGTTTATTATTATTATTATTATTATTATTATTATTATTATTACTTGCTAAGCTACAACCCTAATTGGAAAGGCATGATGCTATAAGCCCAAGAGCTGCAACAGGGAAAATATCCCAGTGAGGAAAGGAAGTAAGGAAAGCAACTACAAGAGATGTTTAAGAATAATAACATTGATATATATATATATATATATATATATATATATATATATATTATGTGTATATATATATATATATATATATATATTATGTATATATATATATATATATATATATATATATATATATATATATATAAACTTCAAGATAACAAGAGGAACAGAAACGAGATAAAATAGTGTGCCCAAGTGTACCCTCAAGCAAGACAACTCTACCCCAAGACAGTTGAAAGACCATGGTACAGAGGCTATTGCAAAATTTCTATTGAGAATCTTCAAGTTGGAAAACAAAACTCACTTCCCGCAGGAAGAACTTGGCTGCTCTGCCATCGATCACGACCTCCTCGACTAAACTCTCAGAAGTACCCTCCGAGGACGACGCCTGAGAGATGTCTTCCTCGATGTTGTCGCCTTCGCCTGTCGTCGTCTCCTCCGAGGACGACCTCACATCCGTCTTCTTCTCGTCCTCCTCTGTTTCTGGAGGAAAAGAAATCCTGGTTAGTAATTGAAATAACAAACTAGAGGAGCACTCAGTAGAGCACAGACCTCCGCCGTGGAAGCTTATTTCTCGACCTTTTGCTCGACTTTGACCTTGACCTTTGACCTTGATATGTATTAATGGGGACAAGTATTCCTGGTTAGTAATAACATTAAAAAACTAGAGCGGCTCTCAGTAGAGCGCAGACCTCCGCCGTGGCAGCTTATTTCTCGACCTTTTGCTCGACCTTGCCCTTTGACCTTAATATGTATTAATTGTCGTGGATTTTCATACACTTAAATATAAACCAAGTTTGAAGTCTCTGTGATAACGATGTCCAAACTTATGGCTAATTACGTGAATTGGACATTTTGTTTGACTATGACCTCGAACTTTGACCTTGACCTTCTTAAATTAAATCATTTCCAGTTTTTTACATAACAGTTAAGCCGTACAAGTTTCATTACTCTACGATTAAAATTGTGGCCAGGAAGCTTTTCACAAAAAGAAAAAAAACACACTTACAAACAAACAAACACACACAAACAGGAGTTAAAACATAACCTCCGTCCAACTTTGTTGGTGGAGTAAAGATCTCCCTCGGTCTTCCTTAAGAACTCAATTCATAGGAATTATTTCTTAATCCCACCCCCTTCTGGGTCATTTTCAGGCCCCACACTCCTTCTCTATCCAGTTAATTGTGTCATATTTATCTAATAGTTTATCATTTATTTATATTCTAAATATAGTATCTAATATAATTCTATTAATTTTTAATAGCCCCAAAAAAGTATCTGATATAATTTCATTCATTAATAATACTCCCAAAAAGTATCTGATAGAATTTCCTTCATTTATAATACCAAAAATATATTATATGATAAAATTTCATTCATTTATAATCCCCCCGAAAAAGTATCTGATAGAATTTCATTCATTTTAATCCCCAAGAATGAATTTGATAGAACTTCATTTGTTTAAATTCACCCTAAAAAGTACTTGATAGATGTCATTCATTTATAATCCCTCCAAAAAGTATTTGATAAAATTTCATTCATTTGTAATCCCCAAGAATGAATTTGATAGAACTTCATTTGTTTAAATTCACCCTAAAAAGTACTTGATAGACGTCATTCATTTATAATCCTTCCAAAAAGTATTTGATAAAATTTCATTCATTTGTAATCCCCAACAATGAATTTGATAGAATTTCATTTGTTTAAATTCACCCTAAAAAGTATCTGATAAATGTCATTCATTTATAATCCCCCCAAAAAGTACCTGATAGAATTTCATTCATTTGTAATCCCCAAGAATGAATTTGATAGAACTTCGTTTTTTTAAATTCACCCTAAAAAGTATCTGATAGTTGTCATTCATTTACAATCCCCCCAAAAAAAGTATCTGATAGAATTTCATTCATTTATAATCTTCCAAAAAGTATCTGAGAGAATTTCCTTCATTCATATAAACAAAAAAGAATTATATTAAAAGATATCATTCATTTATGATCCCCCAAAAGAGTATCTGATAAAATTTTATTCATATATAATCCCCCAAAAAAGTATTTGATAGAATTTCATTCAAGTAAAATCCAAGGAAGCATCCGAAAGAATTTACATTCAATTATAGTCCAAAAGAAATGTCACGTCTTTGGAAAACCACTGAACTTTCATCTCAATTCTTCAATTTTTCGTTCGACATTTTCAAGTGAGAAATTCACTTAGAAAAAAAAGATGCTTTGGGAGAAAGTACAGGAGTTTCAGAGGTGTGAAAAAATATTTGAGAGTATGGTAATACTTTGGACTAGTTTCAGAAATCCTGTTGCATTTTCTGGCACGTCTAAAACTGAAAGAGAGAAGGAAGTTAGTAGAAGCATTTCTCTCTGAAAATAAAAGGAATTTTTGTAAGAATGTATCCAGATATCCAGGAGCTCTGTGGTGGAGTTATTATCTCTCCAGATCATTTAGCAATGTTTTTACTTGTTTCCAGACTTTATCAAAGTAATAAACACTCAGGTTACTTTGTTTTCATTCAAGATAATTGATTTCAAAATTAAGCGTTACTATCAAGAAGTTATTTCCTTAAGAATATTATATATTGAAATATCGAAGCTGGGCTTAGGCTCCACAAGGCACTAGAAGAGTTGGAAGACCCAGGCCTACATGGCTGGGGACAATGAAGCGTGAAGTAGATGATGATGAATAGAGAAGTATTGAATTAAAAGCTCAAGATAGAGACGACATTACGTCAATGAGCGTAGATGATGATGATGATGATGATTAAGATAATATTAAGGCAAAGGAGATCAATAATTAAATTTAATGTACAGGAGCATAAAATAAACATATGATGAAATTCCTTTATATGAAGTGTTACCTTGAAAACACGCATCTCACGTGTTGGGGTATTCTCTATCACCAGTGTTCTCAGAAATTTATCTATTTCTATTTTCTAATTTTTGTGATAACCTTAGATGGAGTGCATCTCCCTTCAGTGTGCATATATATATATATATATATATATATATATATATATATATATATATATATATATATATGTATGTATATATATATATATATATATATATATATATATTAGACTTTCGTTTTACATATAGGTTAGGATGACAATGTCTTAGAAACTCAAATCTATTCATACATCGCTTCCTGACAGATTTTCACCGAATTATTATGTGAAAAAAAATAAAAACAGAAACTTCGAAGAAAATTGTTGAAGGATATTATTTTGACAATATAATCTAAAAATGACAAAAGAAGGGAAGAAATAAAGAAAGAAACTGGGACTTTGAAAAGCATAAATTGTGGTTAAAAATTTGTAAAAAAAAAAAAAAAAACGAAAAAAAAAACGGTAAAAAACCTGGAATAAATGTTGCCAGACATTTACCGTTTTAAAAACGGATATACTAACGTTAAGGAGTGATATTACGGTCACCAACCCGTAAAAGATAATAACAAAGTAGGGTACAAATTACGGTTGCCTGTATTTTACTGAAATACGGCTGAGGACAGTATATTATTACGAAGAATTTCCGATTGAAATTACTTTTTTTTTTTTTTTTTTTTTAATAGTGTGCATTTTGTCTTGGGATATGAAATAACAGCAGAAGTACTTTGAGTATAACTATTTCTTAGTTATTTTCCTCTGCTCTTAGGGTTGTTTTGGCCGATGTGATAACGTCCCTGACTGGTGAACACCAGTTCGAGTCCTGCTCAGACTCGTTAGTTTTGTTGGTCGCTGGAACCTCACCATCCTTGTGAGGTAAGGATGGGGTGTCTGGGGATACCCATAGCTCTATCTGCTGTGTCATCAGTAGCCATTGCGTGGCCCTACTTGGTCCTAGCTTGGGTGGAGAGAGGCTCGGGCGCTGATCATACGTATATCTAGTCAGTCTCTAGGGCATTGTCCTGCTCGATAGGCCAATGTCACTGTCCCTTGCCTCTGCCATTCATGAGCGGCCTTTAAACCTTTAAGTCTTTCATGCAAACCCAGGGTACAACATCTTAAGGACCATGAGCATTCGTTAAGATACTTCTTAGCGTTGTTGCTTCCAGCTCTTTTTCTCTTCCCTGTCCTTAAATTTGAAGAGCAACATACCATAAACTACAAGTGAATGCTCCCAGACAGACGAGTATAACGCAGAGAACTGCCCAAAGAACGTTTGGTGCGGTCGCATGTTAAGGCATTAAGTGACAGCTGTGGGGTTGTGAGCGCCATCTGTTGCCTGCTCCCGGCGCAATTTCAAGAATCAGCTGCTGTTTCGCTTCTAACGTAAGAGGTTGATGTTTCCGATGATGGACGCAGGCTATGTCCTTGGGCTATACATCTCATTTCATGACAGAATTTTATTTGAATTGTATGACTTAGGTAAGGCAGCACTTGTTTAGGAAAAAAAGCTAGTGTAAAGTAAATGTAAGAAGTTGAATTGTGTCATTCTTTCTCAAAGGATGGTGAAGCATTCTGATTTGATAGATTTCTTATGTTATCGTTTTGTAACATATTTTTGACTAGGTGTCAAATGTTCATCTCATTCAGTGTGAATAACTTTACAAACAAAGAACAAGAAGGATGAATTAGAAGGTTTCTATCCATCCTGTAAAAGGATATAGATTTATAGTATAGCCTACAACTGTAGAGAGAAATTTCTTCCGAATAAATTTTTTTTTCTTTTCAGTTTCCTTAGATTACCAATTATATTCTAAGTGAAGCAGTGTGAATTTTCCGTTTCCTGACGTGAGAAATGAACGGGCTTTCACAATAAGAAGAAAAAATTACTTTTAGAAATAAAAAAAATGCAGGGCGAAAGTATACCTGGCAAACTGTATAAAGAAAC
>NC_090732.1:2003288-2013288 GCF_036898095.1 Palaemon carinicauda | reverse complement strand
GGTAGAGGCAAGGGAGAGTGACATTGCCCTATCAAGAAGGACAATGCCTTTTAGAGACTGACCATAGCCCAAGCTAGGACCAAGGAGGGCCTGGCAATGGCTGCTGAGGACTCAGCAGATAGACCTATAGGCTTCCCCAAACCCTTCATCCTTAGCTCACAAGGATAGTAAGGTTGCAGTGACCAAAGGAACTTACAAGTTTGAGCGGGACTCGAATCCCAGTTTGGCAATCACCAGTCAGGGACATTACCACATCGACAACCACAACCCTTATATTGTGAATCTATATAGATTTATAAGAGTAACCCAACAAAGGGTTGTAATGCGTGGCCTATTGGAAACATCCCTGCCTGGCGATTTGGCAGACTAGGGTTCGAGTCCCGCTCAAGCCCAATAGTTTTCTGTAGTTCCTGCAACCTCACCATCCTTGTGAGCTAAGGATGAGAGTGTGCGGGAGGTTATATGTCTACCTGCTGAGACATCAGCAGCCATTGCCAAGCTCTCCTTGGTCCTAGCTTGGGTGGAGAGAGGTCTTGGGCAATGGTCATATGTATGGTCAGTCTCTAGGGCATTGTTCTACTTGCTAGGGCAATGTCACTGTCCCTTACCTCTGCCATTCATGAGCGGCTTTTAAACTTTAAAAATGGAATAATCTAGAAACACATATTGAATGATAATGCCGAGTTTAAAAGTTGCATAAAAAAGATCGTGATGAATTTTTCAAATCACTTGACAGATAAGAAGTGATTTGTAATGGACTAATAATATCGATTAATTAGATAATCATAAGAACACCAATCAACAGAATTGCTCTCTGATCGTGTTATGGAATACACATTTTTAATCCGATATCAATTAAGCCGATTGCATGGAGCGAATAAATGTATAAATGAATGCTAATCATAGTCAGAAATGATCTGTGCAAACACCAGTTATCTGCTTAGATAAAATCCCTTTCTTTTCTAAAAGTGGATGAAGGAGATAATGAAATTTATGATGCAATAATGAGTATTATCAGATATTCTACAGCAGGGGTTCCCAACCTGGGGTTCACGTACCCCCAGTGGTACATTTTTACTCGTCAGGGGCTACATTGCAGGTGTAGGTGAATGGAATATGAACCGTAAGCATAGAAGGATCCAATGTAGTACTGTCTTGCCAGTCGAAGGATACAAAAGCTCTCTAGTGGCACTTTCTCAACGAGTGGCTGGTGCCAGGACCATCCTATTATCATGGGTTTGCTTTCCTGGGGTTACATGTACCCTCAGTGCTGCATTTTTACTCTTCAGTGAGTACATTGGATGTGAGAGAATATCCAATGCTGTACAATACATGAGGTAATCTGTAATGAGATTGAATAATGAAATTATATCATAATGTCAATTTTGTTTTTTTCCTTTTTTTCATCCTCGATTTTAGGGGTACACAGCACACACGAATCTATTAAAATTTAAAAGGGTTACAGAAGGAAAGAATAACCAGTAGCCTGCTGCGTAGTACGGCATGTAATCTGTAATGAGATTGAATAATGAAATCATATAATATCAATTTCATTGTTTCTCTTTTTTATTCTAAATTTTAGAGGTACAAAAGAATCTATAAAAGGCCAAAGGGATGCAGAAGAGCAAAAGTGTTGGTGATCCGTGTTCTAGACGTTGTGATGGTGCTACAGATTGATTGAACGAACTAATTCATCTGTGTTCACCGACTGCTCCATTTCATATAAGAACTACAGGGGCACTCAGTAGAGAGCATGCCTTCGCCACTTCAAGCAGTCTTATTTTGCTCTTAACTCCACTGCGTACTTGTAATTCAATGTATTTTCTTCAAAATCAAATGTATTTGTTATTGGGTCATACCCCACATGTCCACCAAGTTTCGTTGACATTGGTTCTGTAGATTTTGCATAATGCCATTCACAAACATAAAATAACTAACAAAATATTTGCCATTAACTTAACATTGCAATTATATTCAAAGTACTGATGCGTACTTTGATGTACTTTATCCAAAATATTACATAATCATCCTTGGGTCTTAATCAACATGACTATCAAGTTTGGTAAAATTCGGTACAGCAGTTTTTATGCAGAGTTGTTCACAAACCAATACATAACCTAACAAACAGACGAAACCGACAGGGGTGAACACATATCCGCAAATAAACTGGCAACGAGCTGTGTATATAAAAAATTAGATATCCAGTATTGTAGTCTTTTTAAAAACTAGGAATTATCTAATGAAAAAATAATAATGAATATCGCCGCCAATACAGAGAATTTCGAATTGAAAACAATTTTCAAAAAGAGCAAAAATATGTTGGAAAATACTGCTGAATAAGTATCATAAACAATTTCAAGCAAAATAAAACTCAAGTGCAATATATATTTGGTAATTATGATCTAGCTGCTAGACTTCACAAGGCACTGGAAGAGTTAGAAGACCCAGGCCCACATGGCTGAGGACTATGAAGCGTGAAGTAGGAGAGGACGAATGGAGAATTATTGAATTAAAAGCTCAAGATACAGACGACCGGCGAAATCTAACCGAGGACCCAGGCCTACATGGCTGAGTACTATGAAGCGTGAAGTAGGAGAGGATGAATGGAGAAGTATTGAATTAAAAGCTCAAGATGCAGACGACCGGCGAAATCTAACCGAGGACCCAGGCCCACATGGCTGAGTACTATGAAGCGTGAAGTAGGAGAGGACGAATGGAGAATTATTGAATTAAAAGCTCAAGATACAGACGACCGGCGAAATCTAACCGAGGACCCATGCCTACATGGCTGAGTACTATGAAGCGTGAAGTAGGAGAGGATGAATGGAGAAGTATTGAATTAAAAGCTCAAGATACAGACGACCGGCGAAATCTAACCGAGGACACAGGCCTATATGGCTGAGTACTATGAAGCTTGAAGTAGATGATATATGGAGAGGTATTGAATTAAAAACTCAATATAGGGTCGACTAGCGGAATCTAACTGGGGCCCTATGAATCAATATGCGTAGGAGGAGATGGTGATGCTGATGATGATGATTAAGATAAACTACGATCGCTTAATTGAAACTTTGGTAGTAAAATAATGATGGAAAAAGATAAGTTATTACAAATATATTTCAAAAACAGATAAATTTAACTTTTACATAGGAAATTAATTGGTAGTAAAATAATGATAGAAAAAAAGACAATTTATTACAAATGTATTTTAAAAAGTAAACAAAATAGATTTTTGAACAGGAAGTGAAACGAAAATGAAGAAGATATTTTTCCTTTCTGAAATAAGAATATTGACAAATTGCGAAGGCGGAAGAGATTGAGGAAGGTCATATTTGATCAACGGCTTCAAGCGAAAATGCAAACATATCAATTGTGGCGATTTTCCGCGTCATTTTGTCCTTCTTCTTCTTCAGCTTTTTTTTTTTTTCATTATTGAATTTCTTTCTATTCCTCTGTTTCGCGATGGGCGGGTTCTAAAGTAATAATGACAGCAGGGTTTAAACTTTTAAGGTAAATGCCTTAGTATGGGGGTAATTTGCATGGTTTCAAGGTAATTCTAAGATAATTTCGGTTTTATAGCTTCAAATTTAAGGAAATTGGAACAGTTTTAAGGTAATCTAAGGTAAAATGCAGCAGTAATGGCTAAATATTCAAGTTTAAACCCTGAATTACAGACAAAATATGTTTTTTTACATCTGCCAAGGAGGTTATAAAACGACCTGTATTTATTTATTTATCTGTTTGTTTGTCTCTTAGCAGGATTACGACAAAACTGCTTGTCGGATTTTCACCAAACTTTAACAATTTTGGAAGGGATCCAGATCAAGATCACGATTATTATTATTATTATTATTATTATTATTATTATTATTATTATTATTGCAAAGCTAGGCTATAACCCTAGTTGATAAAGCAAGATGCTATATGCCCAAGGGCTTCCAACATTGATAAATAGCCTTGTGAGGAAAGAAAACAAGGAAATAGATAAACTACAATAGAAGAATAAACAATCAAAATAAAGTACTTCAAGAACAGTAAACACAATAAATTATTGTTATCATTATACAGTAGATTCATTCACGGTCAACATATGAAAAAGGGAAAGCCTGGTCCGTAGAATTGAGTAAAATGTTGACAATCTTCATTGGCGGAGGTCTGAAATTTGTTATTGCTCTTGTTTTCTTATGTTTTATGATACTTGCCATTTAAAACAATTTTTACATGTCTTTTGTTGGTTTTCCGAAAACATAATATACAATAGCTTTTGTTTTCTTTAAAATGAAATGCTGAATAAGTTCCCATAATCATTGTCACTCTTACAGGTAAGTAAGGTCATTTTTGTGCGCATTTCCAATTTTTTGACTGAAACGCTTATATTTTGGGAAGATTGCGTCGTGTTCTAAAGCTGACTCAGTCACTATCTTTTTTGGATTATTTATAAATTTGTGTTTACTAAAGAAAGGATTAGAATACAGAGACTAATGACCAGAAAATATCCCATTTTCTCCCCAATATTACGAGAAACAGACTTACCTTGAGAAGCTGTATGCTGTAAGCTCCCTCTTTTAGTCTCTCTCTCGACGTAGATAACTTGCAGAACTTCTTCCTCGTCATTTTCGTCACATTCGTCCTCTTCCCCCTCACGAGACGTGGAAGTTTCTTGGCTAGTAAGGTTCAACTGCACGTTGCAGACATCCTTACTCTCTATTCTCTGAACCACAGCCGGAGATATGTTGGCATTGGCATCAGGTACCCCTGGTGGCAAGACTCCCGGTGCGATTGTATCAGCAGGCCTTTCTGGTCTGTCTGATACAGCATCAGTTTGACTGCCAGCTTGAGACTCGGTTACAGGTGGAATCCCTGTGATGTCTGCTGCCTGGACTTTAAGCTCAGTTTTACTGGTGTCCGAAGACACAGCGTGGAGTTTAATCTTGTTTTCGTCGGCATCGTTAACAGGTTGACTAGAATGAGGCTTATCACCATAACTACGTCTCTTCCGGGGCGTCGAATCTTTGTCCCGCGCAGTGGTCAGTTGTTGGCCATCTTTGCGAATTTCTTTACAGTCGCTGCTCTTGCGCTTTTCTCTGTGTTTTTCTTTGTGACGTGGTGAAGAGGCTTCTTCTTCTTCCACCGTCTTGAATTGCGTGAGCTCTTTGTATTGTTTGTGTTTTGGACTTCTTTGCGGGTGATCCGTTGACTTTGGTTGCACCTGTGCATTCTGAGTTTCGACCCATTTCTCTATCATTGATTTCTTGTGGTCGTCCATGTAGCCATAGGTCGCCTCAGGTCCGTCAATCCAAGTTTCCAGTTCATAGCTTTTCATTTTGTGCCCATCGTAGACTTTGGCTCGGTGAAATCTTGGACCGTCTATCCACTGTTCTTCGCTGCCACCCCCTTGCTGACTTTGGGCAGCAGCTGGGTCCCCATGGGCCACAGAGGTGGGAACCTTATGTCTACTGTGTCTTGAGACATGTGGGGATTTAGGAGATTTGGGAGTAGCACCAGTTATCTTAGCACCAGAGGGAGAAGTAAATTTCGTAGGAGTTTTCGGCAAACTATTGTTACTACTAACACCAGTCCCAGCACCACCACCACCACCACCACCACCACTAACACCACCACCACCACCACTTGCACCACCGCTGACACCACTAACGCCATCACGACTTTTGTGCGAGTCTTTAGTCCGGTGTGGGGAGGAATGAGAGCCTTCTTTAGGTGAATGTTTGGAGGACTTAGAAGGACTCTTGGCACTAGAGGACACTTTCGACGACTTTTTCTGCGTCCTCTGAGATTCCGATACTCTACTAGAGACGCCGTCCACGGCGGACCCTCTCAACGCCTTCTTCATGGAACACCGGTTGTCTCCTGAGTTGATTGAAGGAAGGAAAACTGGCGGATGCTCTCCGTCAGTAGCGTCGTCGGCACCTGGGCCTACGTAGATCACGGTATCACAGGACTGTTCGAAAAGGGGATAAGAAATTACAGATTAATCACAGTGAAAAGTTGTAAGATCGACGAAATGAAGAAAATTCTGTTTTTAGGCATAAGAAAAAAAATTAATCTCAGTGAAAAGTTTTGAGATCGTCAAAATAAAGAGAATTCTTTTTTATGATAAGAAAATATAAATTAATCTCAGTGAAAAGTTTTGAGACCGTCAACATAAAGAGAATTCTTTTTTTATGATAAGAAAATATAAATGAATCACACTGAAAAGTCTTGAGGTTGTCAAAATGAAGAGAATTCTTTTTTAGGGATAAGAAAATATGAATTAATCAGTGAATAATTCTATATCGTCAAAATGAAGAGAATTCTTTTTTTAAAGATAAGAAAATATAGATTAATCAAAATGAAAAGTTTTGAGTTTGTCAAAATGAAGAATTCTATTTTATAGGGATAAGAAAGTGTAAATTAATCTCAGTGAAAACTTTTGAGATTGTCAAGATTTAAGAGAATTCGTAATTTTAGAGATAAGAAAATGTAGATTAATCTTGGTGAAAAGTTTTGACTTTGTCAAAATAAAGATATTTCTTTTTTTAGGAATAAGAAAGTATAAATTAATCACATTGAAAAGTCTTGAGATCGTCAAAATGAAGAAAATTCTTTTTTTAGTGATACGAAAATATAGATTAATCTCGGTGAAAAGTTTTGAAATCGCCAAAGTGAAGATAATTCTTTTTTTTTTAGGCATAAGAAAATATAGATAAAAAACACTGAAAAGTTTTGAAGTTATCAATATGAAGAAAGTTTTCCAGAGATAAGAAAATGTAAATTAAGCACAGTGAAAATCTTTGAGACTGTCAAAATTGAGTGAATTCTTTTTTTTTTTTTTTTTTTTGATAGAAAATTATAAATTAATCTGATCTGCCAATGCCAACAATGGTTGTTTTGCTAACATTACCTGTTCAGACGAGGAAGGATCTACGGATGATGACCCTCCTGTGTCAGTTATCGTACCTCTGGACGATCTACCTGACCTGGACTCCTCTGAAGACCCTCCAGATCCGGATCCTCCTACATGAGGCTGAAAAATAATAAACAAAATTTCATATAGTTATGTACCAAATGGGCATATTCATTATTATTATTATTATTATTATTATTATTATTATTATTATTATTATTATTGTAATTATTAATTATTATTATTATTATTATTATCATTATTATAATTATTCATTATTATTATTATTATTATTATTATTATTATTATTATTATTAATATTATTATTATTGTAATTATTCATTATTATTATTATTATTATTATTATTATTATTATTATTGTTGTTGTAATTATTCATTATTATTATTATTATTATTATTATTATTATTACTACTACTACTACTACTACTACTACTAGCTAGGCTACAACCCTAGTTGGAAAAGCAAGATGCTATAAGCCCAAGGGCTCCAACAGGAAAAAATAGCCCAATGAGAAAAGGAAATAAGAAAAGTAATAAACAATATGAGAAATAATGAACAATTAGTATAAAATATTTTAAAAACAGCAACAACATGAAAACATATATTTCATATCTAAATTATAAAAAGACGTATATCAGCGTGTTCAACATGAAAGTATTTGCTGCAAGTTTTAACTTTCGAAGTTCTACCGATTCAACTACCCGAGTAGGAAGATCATTCCACAACTTGTTCATAAGTGGAATAAAACTTATAGAATACATATTGTTCAATAGTAAAAGGATTGAGCCTGTTCCATTATCTAATTCGTTATTATTAGCCTTTTTTTGTACCTGAATCTCCTTAATTGACTCTACGGTCTTAAAATAATATGGTTTCAGCTAAGATGTCCTTACAAAAGTTAAATATCTTTCGGAAGACCTCTCTCTCTCCCTCTCTCTCTCTCTCTCTCTCTCTCTCTCTCTCTCTCCAATACTTTAGTACACAGATAAATCTTATTATACACCTGATTGTATTGTAAAATCTAGTATTTATTCTCTCTCTCTCTCTCTCTCTCTCTCTCTCTCTCTCTCTCTCTCAGTACATTAGTATTCAGGTATATCAGATTATACATCAGATTATAGTATAAAATCTAGTATTTCTCTCTCTCTCTCTCTCTCTCTCTCTCTCTCTCTCTCTCAATACTTTAGTACACAGGTAAATCTGATTATGCACCAGATTGTATTGTAAAATCTAGTATTTGTTCTCTCTCTCTCTCTCTCTCTCTCTCTCTCTCTCTCTCTCTCTCCAGTACATTAGTATTCAGGTAGATCAGATTATACATCATATTTTAGTATAAAATTAGTATTCTCTCTCTCTCTCTCTCTCTCTCTCTCTCTCTCTATCTCTCTCTCTCTCCAATACCTTAGTACACAGGTAAATCTGATTATGCACCAGATTGTGTTGTAAAATCTAGTATTTGTTCTCTCTCTCTCTCTCTCTCTCTCTCTCTCTCTCTCTCCAATACTTTAGTACACAGGTAAATTTGATTATGCACCAGATTGTGTTGTAAAATCTAGTATTTGCTCTCTCTCTCTCTCTCTCTCTCTCTCTCTCTCTCTCTCTCTCCAATACTTTAGTACACAGGTAAATCTGATAATGCACCAGATTGTGTTGTAAAATCTAGTATTTGTTCTCTCTCTCTCTCTCTCTCTCTCTCTCTCTCTCTCTCCAGTACATTAGAACAGAGGTAAATCATATTGTATTGTAAAATCGATTAATTGTTCTCTCTCTCTCTCTCTCTCCCTCTCTCTCTCTCTCTCTCTCTCTCTCTCTCTCTAGTACAGTACAACACATCCTGCACAAGAATCTTGGCTCAGAAAATAAGACTAGAATATATTAGGACTTAATAATACGTTCGCCTATTCGAGCACCAGTTGCATTCATGTGCTTGAAGGTCATAAAAGGGTGTAATGAGAGCGCACATTATCCCTTTAATCTCCTGCAATTAGCTCTTAATGATAACGAAAATATGTGGAGAGAGATTAAACAGATTTTCTCTCTTATTTTCAACGTTATTAGAGTCTCACGCAAATGGTCTTTCCTCTGTTCGGTTTCTTTTTTCTTTGTTTCCTTTCCTCACTGGGCTATTTTCCCTGTAGGAGCCCTTGGGCTTATAGCATCATGCTTTTCCAGCTGGGGTTGTAGCTTAGCAAGTAATAATAATAATAATAACAATAATAATAATAATAATAATAATAATAATAATAATAATAATAATAATAACCGCTGTTTCTTCTGTTCGATATTACGGAATTGTTTACTTTTGTATTTAAAATGGCGAAAAATGTAAATCTGGATCAAGAATCCGGATTCGGATTAGGATCATCTCCATGACTTAATGGGGCCGTCCATGACCTAAGATCTGCCTGTGGTGAAAATTTCATCAAAATCCGTCGAGTAGTTTTGTCGTAATCATATCCACAGACACACACATACATACACCCAGACAAATAAATAAATAAACTAGAGGGGCACTCAGTAGAGCGCACACCGTCGCGGCAGCTTATTTCTCGACCTTATGCTCGACCTTGACCTTTAACTTTAACATGTATAATTGGCGTGGATTTTCATACACTCGAATATGAACCAAGCTTGAAGTCTCTGAAACAACGATGTCCAAACTTATCGCTGGTTACGTGAACTGGACATTTTGCTTGACCATGACCTTGACCTTTGACCTTGACCTTCCAAAATTTAATTATATCCAGCTTTCAACATAACAGTTAATCCCTGCAAGTTTCATTACTCTACAATTAAAATTGTGACCAGGAAGCTGTTCAAAATCAAACACACACATACACAAACAGTAGGTAAAACATAGCCACCTTCCAACTTCGTTGGCGGAGGTAATAAGCCCACTCGAAAATATAACTTCCAAGGCGGAGGTGATGATACATCTATATGAAAATGCTATATGAAATGATAGGCATCAATAACTTAAGGTATGTTTTTTTTTTCCTTTTTTTTTTTTTTTTTTTAAATGGGCTTGGGGAAAAGGAGGGTTTTCCCCTTAAGACAATTACTCCTGTCTGTAT
>NC_090732.1:1983288-2000788 GCF_036898095.1 Palaemon carinicauda | reverse complement strand
TTACTCCCTCCCTCCCCCCCCCTCCCTCCCTCCAAGGAACAAGGAGGAAATCTAAAAGAAAAACAATTTCCATTCATTTCCTTCGATCACAGCAAACGAACATAAAGCAAATAACGGCCTCCCGATCTTTCTTTGATGTGGACCAATTGATCATATCAGGCCATACTTTCAATCTCTTCTTCCCCACCTCTCTCTCTCTCTCTCTCTCCTCTCTCTCTCTCTCTCTCTCTCTCTCTCTCTCTCTCTCTCTAGACTCAGCTATTCTTGTATGCATCTCTTCATATACTTTCCTTGTATTGTCTACATGATTTCTGAATTTTATTAGGAAAATTTTCCTCAGTTACTTTCTCTCTCTCTCTCTCTCTCTCTCTCTCTCTCTCTCTCTCTCTCTCTCTCTCTCTCAGATCCGGCTATTCTTGTGCGCATCTCTTCATATCATATTTTACTTCTATTCTGTCTTCTTAATTTCTCAATTTTATTAGGAATATTTTCCTCTCTCTCTCTCTCTCTCTCTCTCTCTCTCTCTCTCTCTCTCTCTCTCTTAGATGACAGATTTTGTCTTTCATAAATTCCTTTTAGGAATTTTATTTATTTTTACTGGCAGTAGCCCTAAATGCTACTTATCAATATCATTTTGACGAATTATGTTGATGTTTTAAAAACTCTAATTAATGATATACTTCTTCAAATCGGTTGTGATATATATATATATATATATATATATATATATATTATATACACTATGAGAGAGAGAGAGAGAGAGAGAGAGAGAGAGAGAGAGAGAGAGAGAGAGAGAGAGAAAGAGAGACTCGACCAACAGCAGACAGGAAACCGAATTACCTCAAGTAATCGATCAGTAATACTGACCTCGTCTCCATCCCTCTCCCTACCCCCCATACTCATCCCTCTCACTCCCTCTCATCCCTCTCACTCCCTCTCATCCCTCTCACTCCATCTCATCTCCTCCCCCCCCCCACTTGCCATCCATTCCACATCATCCCCCTCATTCCTTCTCCATCATTCCAGGACTCAAGCATCTCCACCAATTTTTACTCAGAGCTCTGGATCTCCAACTTTTTACCTCGTTATTTATCAGTTTTTTACATTTGTTCTTGAAATCTCTTTTCATTTGATCCTTTTACTTTTCTTTAGTATCCTTAAAACATCTGGCTATTATTTTCCTATTCCATTTTATCATTTATTTTTGTAATTCCCTTTTCTAACCTTGGGTAGTGCCATAGCCTCTGTACAATGGTCTTCCACTGTCTTGGGTTAGAGTTCTCTTGCTTGAGGGTGCACTCGGGCACACTTTTCTATCTTATATCTTATATCTCTTCCTCCTGTTTTTTAAGGTTTTTATAGTTTATAAAGTAATATTTATTTTAATGTTGGTGCTCGTCTTAAAATATTTAATTTTTCCTTGTTCCCTTTCCTCACTGAGCTATTTTCCCTGTTGGAGCACCTGGGCTTATAGCATTCTGCTTTTCCAACTAGGGTTGTAGCCTAGCAAGTAATAATAATAATAATAATATATGTCACACAGGTTATCGGTATTATTTTATTATTTCCTTTTATCATTTATTTTTGTAATTCCTTTTTCTATATCACACAGGTTATCGGTATTATTTTACTATTTCCTTTTATCATTTATTTTTTTAATTTCTTTTTCTATATCTCACACAGGTTATCGGTGTTATGTTTTTATTTCTTTTTATCATTTATTTTTGTAATTCCTTTTTCTATATGCTCATCCATGTCACGCTGTAATATGTAACAAATTCATCGAGTTTTCATTTATTAATTTCTTTTTAATGTTTTCCAGATTTTCCAATAATTTTGTATCAAATTTTTGCTGCATCATGAAAAGAATAATGTTAGAATTTAGTCAATTGCGAATGACTTTATTTGCAAATATAATTTGCTGTGAATTGCTGATTAAAATACTATTGCTCTATCACTGTTCTTTTTTAGTTATAGACTTTTATATTCAATGAAATGTTCATGTCAAGATCAAACGAAGTCTCGATTTTTATTAGTACAGTGGTAACGTTTTCGCCTAGAATTTGCCTGGACCGTGAGTTTAAGCTTTTTACTGGGGAGGCCACTGCTGTGTTTGGGCACCATAGAGGGGGTTAGTGGCAACGTCTTCGCCTAGCATTCGCTTATCAGCATATCGATCCCAGCCTGGGACCGGGAATTTAAGCTGTTTACTGGGGAGGCCATGGATGGAGTTGGGCTGCACAGGGGCGGGGCCGGGGGATAGTGGAAACATGTTCGCCTAGCATTCGCATGGTAGCAGATCGATCCTAGCTTTGGACTGTGAATTTAAGCTGTTTACTGGGGAGGCCATTGCTGTGGTTGGGCACCACAGTTGGGGGTTTGGCTTGACTGGCTGACTTTCTGAGGAGCATCTATTCTGGTGAAACTGGAACTAAAACTAGACACCTTTAACCTTTAAGGTACATAACAAGAAACCAACTCTTCGTGATTGAAATGATTAATGGCATTTTCCCAATGCGTATCGCATCAAGTATTACCTTCTATTGCAGAGGATTTATATTCTTAGACTCCTCTTGTAATTATAGGGAATGTAAAAATTACATTTATATTTCCTAAATATATTTCATCATATTCTATACGAGGGAATTCATACATACATACATATACCAAGGCACTTCCCCCAATTTTGGAGGGTAGCCGACATCTACAAATGAAACAAAACAAAAAAGGGGACCTCTACTCTCTACATTCCTCCCAGCCTGACAAGGGACTCAATCGAGTTCAGCTGGTACTGCTAGGGTGCCACAGCCCACCCTACCCCTTTATCCACCACAGATGAAGCTTCATAATGCTGAATCCCCTACTGCTGCTACATCCGCGGTCATCTAAGGCACCGGAGGAAGCATTTACAGAATTAAATTCTTAGGGTTCTTGCACTTTCAAAATTACTTTCCAAGGCTACTTGGATCTTAGAATGAAAATTAATTGGCATTAGTGACATAGAGAGTACTATCAAGCGACGGGGATCATGTTGTCTTCTTTTTGTGACGTCTGGTTTGATTTATAAATCACACATAGATCCTATATAAGATTTTCAATGAAAAGTAACTCTCCAAGACTATTTTTTTTATGGGATGCTTACTTACTTAGTAAGCAGGATATATAGCAATAGAAAAAATACTAATTTTCAAGAGAAAAAAAAATATTAACTCATTAAACATGAAATATAACAGGAGAGAACAAAATTAATTTGGTAAGCAGGAAATCTAACAAGAGATGGAAAATATTAACTTAGTAAGCATGGAATATAACAAAAGAAAAAATACTATTCAGTAAGCATGGAATATAATGAGAGAACAAAAATACTAACTCAGTAAGCATGAAACAAGAGAAGAAAAATATTAACTTAGTAAGCATGAAATATAACAAGAGAAGAAAAATATTAACTTAGTAAGCATGAAATATAACAAGAGAAGAAAAATATCAACTTGAGTAAGCATGAAATATAACAAGAGAAGAAAAATATCAACTTAGTAAGCATGAAATATAACAAGAGAAGAAAAATATTAACTTAGTAAGCATGAAATATAACAAGAGAAGAAAAATATTAACTTAGTAAGCATGAAATATAACAAGAGAAGAAAAATATCAACTTAGTAAGCATGAAATATAACAAGAGAAGAAAGATATTAGCTTAGTAAGCATGAAATATAACAAGAGAAGAAAGCCTGCTTCGACAAATTGTGAATTACCCCCAGTCTTTATAAAATGAATCAACGAGGATTATGGAAAGGTGATTATGGCTGTCATCAACTCGTCTCTCGAAAAAGGAATCCCTTTTTTATAAGCTCAAAGCTGTCCATTCTGTTAGAAAATGCCCCTTGCTTAAGAGGGTTAAGCCACTAGAAGCTTAGCAGCTTCTATAAAACCAAGGTTTATGAGTTGAAGAACACTTTTAGGAACAGGATAGTCTTAAAATTTTTCACAGTTTATGTATCTCCAATGAAAAGATGGTCCGAAGTTGTTTAGTGAACCATGGGAGGAATTACAAAATGATAAAGGATTTGAAAAGAGAGAGCTGGAATGTAGGACTGAAAATGAGTATGAGTAAAACAAATATAATGCTCATTGAAAATGCAGCAAGATAACAAATAAGAGTTTTGCGTTGTACTAAGATGTTTTCTAACACTTTTTGTACCTTGAGATGATATCTTACCACATTTCCCTCTTCTATAAACACGGCAACTTACTCTACACTAGACAATGTAAAACATTAATTTTGATATCATTGTTATCTATCTGGTGTAAACGTGGACAGGAAAATGCTCAGGTAAACTTGAAGACTTTTTAAATACTATCTATATACTGTTTGCAATCATTACCGTTGAAGGTACTTTCGATATCTTCTATTCTCTGATTCATTAACTTTCCATTTCCACTTCAAGCTGTTTCCTTCTCATTTCCATCAAGAGCGTCTAGAAATTCAGCCACAAATCTCTTCTATGGCCTAAGGAACCCTTCTTCCCTTACTCAAAACCCTCTTGTAATTCTAATATAATTCAGACGGACCTCATTTGAGGTCACTTGTAAGGGAATAATTATGAATTCAGAAAGCGTCCTCTGACATTCTACACCAAGAATGAATAATGTTTCATGTTCCTCAGGTCTTAGAGGATATCATTTGTTATATATCCCTAGTTTAATTCTCGCTCTTACTAACAGCAAATAAAACTCAATTACTTTATAGACTAGAAAAGGCACATGCATATGTGAAACATTTTTTGCTATTTCTTTTTGTTAAATGTCAAGGAATGAACTTATTATGTTTCGTATTTTTTTTTCTTTTTTTTTTAGATGCATGAAGATACTCTTGTTCACTTTATTCTAGATCGTATGGTGTAGTATATGATTTAGCTCTTGTCAAAGAAAGAATCATCTGGCATCGCATATATTTTAGCTTCTGTAGAAGAAAGATCGTCTGGTGTCGCATATATTTTAGATCCTGTCGAAGAAAGAAGAAAGATCACCTGGTGTCACATATATTCTAGGTCGTGTCGAAGAAAGATCATCTGGAGTCGCATATATTTTAGCTCCTGTCGAAGAAAGATCGTCTGGTGTCACATATATTTTAGATCATGTCGAAGAAAGATGTCTGTTGTCGCATATACATTAGTTCCTTTGGAAGAAAGATCGTCTGGTGTCGCATATATTTTAGATCTTGTCGAAGAAAGAAGAAAGATCGTCTGGTGTCACATATATTTTAGATCGTGTCGAAGAAAGATGTTTATTATCGCATATACATTAGTTCCTTTGGAAGAAAGATCGTCTGGTGTCGCATATATTTTAGATCCTGTCGAAGAAAGAAGAAAGACCGTCTGGCGTCACATATATTTTAGATCTTGTCGAAGTCTGTTTTCACATACATTCTAGCTCCTGTCGAGGAAAGATCGTGTGGTGTCGCATATATTTTAGCTCGTGTCCTAATCCTCTTAGCAATGATCATAATAGAGCGACAAGGGCGTTTTATGCTCTCTAACGAACTACCCAGTTGCCGTCATTATCCTTGAAGTACTTGGAGGGCACTCGATGGTATTTGCGAACTGTATGCGCCTCGACTAATGCCATCTACTTCCACTCGTTCAAGGACTCTCAAGGAGGAAGTCTTTGAAGTCATTTATCAAAATGGAGAGCCACCTTGGCTCGTTAAATCTTTGCAAATTAGATTTACTGGCTTCGCACTCTCATCCCCTTCAAGTATGCTCGCGTTTTATTTGAAGAATTGTTTGATGCCTTTTCTGGATAATCGATGTTTTCTCTCCTTCAGGATACGGAATTCTACTTGGAAGAGGATAATGATATTTGAGAGGCTCTGTTTATCATCAGGTTTGATTTGTAATGTTATTTCCAGAACAGATATCCTTACAACGGAAAGTCTTTTCTTTTATTCTTTAATGAAAAACGTTGTATCTTGGTAACAACTGTTTTTTTTTTAATATTTTACTAGGTATTTATATCCTTCCGAATTTGGTTTCTTCTCAACAGTTATTATTATTATTATTATTATTATTATCATTATTATTATTATTATTATTATTATTATTATTATTATTATTATTATTATTATTATTATTACTAGCTAAGCTATAAACCTAGTTGTAAAAATAGTATGCGATAAGCCCAAGGGCTCCAGCAGAGAAAAATATCCCAGTGAGGAAAGGCAATAAGGAAATGAATAAACTACAAGAGAAGTAATGAACAAATGAAATAAAAAGCTTTAACAACATTAAGATAGATCTTTCATATATAATTTCTAAAAGAAACTTATGTCAGCTTGCTTAACATAAGAATATTCACTGTAAGTTTGAACTTTTGAAGTTCCACAAAATCTAAATTACAACTATATTCTTTAAAACACATTAACAACAATAACAACAATAAGATTTTTCATACATACATTATAAAAAGAAACTCATGACAGTCTGTTCCACATAAAAACTTTCACTGCAAGTTTGAACATTTGAAGTTCCACAAAATTGGAATTATAACTAGATTATTTTGAAATACTTAAACAACAGAAACGACATTAAGACAGATCTTTCATATATAAATTGAAAAAATAAATTTATGTCAGTCTGTTCAACATAAAAACCTTCGTTGCAAGCTTGAACATTTGAAGTTCCACAAAACTGGAATCATAACTATAAATTCTTTTAAACACTTTAACAACAGAAACAACATTAAGATAGATCTTCCATATATAAATTAAAAAAAAATAAATCTATGACAGTCTGTTCAACATAAAAACTTTCACTGCAAGTTTGAACATTTGAAGTTCCACAAAACTGGAATTATAACTATATTATTTTGAAACACTTAAACAACAGAAACAACATTAAGACAGATCTTTCATATATAAATTAAAAAGATAAATTTATGTCAGTCTGTTCTACATAAAAACCTTCGCTGCAAGTTTGAACATTTGAAGTTCCACAAAACTGGAATTATAACTAGATTATTTTGAAACACTTAAACAACAGAAACAACATTAAGACAGATCTTTCATATATAAATTAAAAAGATAAATTTATGTCAGTCTGTTCAACATAAAAACCTTCGCTGCAAGCTTGAACATTAGAAGTCCCTCAAAATTAAAATGATAGCTTTTTTTTTCTTTTTTTTTTTCCCCATATAAACCAAAGGAAAGACTCCATACATCCAGAGGGAACTTCGTAGATACCCCCATATAGATTCCCAGCCTCGCTTGGCGATGCAGTAATCCATTTAGCGATCTTTTTTTTCTGTCTCTACTTTTTCTAGACGTGACAGAGTCCCATCTCCTCCCTTTAATTCCTCTCGTTCTCAATTGTTCCTTTTCCCATCTACTATTTTTTCCGTTACAATTTTTCTAACAGCGTTGTAGCTTCCCTTTCATTTATCACGGTTGCTTCCTCTCTCTCTCTCTCTCTCTCTCTCTCTCTCTCTCTCTCTCTCTCTCTCTCTCATAGTAGTAGTAGTAGTAGTAGTAGTAGTAGTAGTAGTAGTAATAGTAGTAGTAGTAGTAGTTGATTATACATGTGTAGAATGCATTAATATAATTTTCTGATAGGTTCACCATTTCAAACAAATTCAAAGGCATAAAAGAAATAAGTAATAGTATGAATATCACAAAGAATATTATAAATCCAAATAAAGAAAGTCTTGTGTGTGTGCGTGTGTGCGCGCGCGCGGGTGTCTGTGTATGTGTTCTCATACTAACAGAACATAATATAATGATTACTGAATCAATGATACCAGAAAACATAATAGAAGCTTTCAGTTAACTTAGATATATGAATTAATTATTTCCATATCAAATCTGCTGTAAGGTCACATTTGCCATTCATTTTCTAACGGTGTCTCTCACATCATTTCCCTAAATTTACTTCCAATTATTAAAAGTTTATTTATGTTTATAGGATTCTCATTCACTTTTTCCTCTTTTTTTTTCTTTTCTTTTTTGTCCTATGTCTCCTTCCGGTTTTATTTTTCATCTCTACATCCTCCTTCCCTTTCACGACTTCTTGTTAATCTCCTTATATATTTCTTTCTTATCTCTTCCTCCTCTTCCATTTTCCTTTCTCTATGCTCCTCTTACCTCCACAAACTCGGCTCATATCCTTCTTCTTCTTCTTCTTCTTCTTGTTCTTCTTCTTCCAGATATAAGTTCTCCTCTTCCATTTTCCTTTCTCTATGCTCCTCTTACTTCCACCAATTTGCCTACTCTTCTTCTTCTACTTCTTCTTCTTCTCCTTCTTCTTCTTCTTCCAGATATAATTTCTACTCTTCCATTTTCCTTTCTCTATGCTTCTCTTACTTCCACTAATTCTCCTTCTCTCCCTCTTCCTCTTCTTCTTGATACAATTTCTACTCTTCCATTTTCCTTTCTCCATGCTCCTCTTACCTCCACTAACTCTCCTCCTCCCCCTCTTCTTCTTCTTCATCCAGATATAATTTCTACTCTTCCATTTTCCGTTCTCCATGCTCCTCTTACGTCCACTAACTCTCCTCCTCCCCCTCTTCTTCTTCTTCATCCAGATATAATATCTACTCTTCCATTTTCATTTCTCCATGCTCCTCTTATCTCTACTATCTCTCCTTATCTCCCTCTTCCTCTACATCTAGATACAATTTCTACTCTTCCATTTTCCTTTCTCTATGCTCCTCTTACTTCCACTAACTCTCCTCCTCTCCCTCTTCCTCTTCTTCTTCCAGATATAATTTCTACTCTTCCCTTTTCCTTTCTCTATGCTCCTTGTACCTCCACTAACTCTCCTCCTCTCCCTCTTCCTCTTCTTCTTCCAGATATAATTTCTACTCTTCCATTTTCCTTTCTCTATGCTCCTCTTACTTCCACTAACTAACTCTCCTCCTCTCACTCTTTCTCTTCTTGTTCTTCTTCTTCCAGATACAATTTCTACTCTTCCATTTTCCTTTCTCTATGCTCCACAAACTCTCCTCCTCTCCCTCTTTCTCTTCTTCTTCTTCTTCTTCTTCTTCTTCTTCTTCTTCCACATATAAGTTCTAATCCACGTTAATTCCACAGAGCGCTTTAATCTCTATCTGTAGCTCGTTTTCATTAATTAGAAACCCTCGGGAGCAGATCATCCATCTGACCCCTTCCCATCTGTGTTTTAACTTAATATTTTAATACCCGGATGATGCGAGTTCTCTTAATAAAATGAGTCATACATTTTATTCATCTCTATTCACATCTTGTTTCAGTATCCTTCATTATCTTATTAACTTGATATCAGTTTCAGATCTATGATTAGTACAGTAAAACGTCACATTTACTTCTACCTAATTGAATGATGGTACTCGTTGCTTTTGATAACTTTATTCTCAGTGTATACAGGGTGGAGCAAAAGTTTGTTATAGTTGTTAACTTCAGTATATACAGGGTGAAGAAAATGTTTGTTAGAACTGTTTATTTTTAGTGTATACAGGGTGGAGCAGAAGTTTGTTATTACTGCTTATTTTCAGTGTATATAGGGTGGAACAAAAGTTTGTTATAACTGTTTATTTTCAGTGTATACAGGGTGGAGCAAAAGTTTCTTATAATTGTTAATTTTCAATGTATACAGGGTGAAGCAAAAGTTTGTTATAACTGTTAATTTTCATTGTATACAGGGTGTAGAAAAAGTTTGTTATAGTTGTTTTTTTTTTCACTGTATACAGGGGGGGGGGGGGGGCAAAAGTAGGGTTGTTGATAATCCATTATCTATTTCACCTTCACAATCACGTTTTAGATATAAATTCATGTTGACCGCTTGAGAAATTGAATGTTCATTGCAAAATGTCTAATATATATGAAAAATAATGTATGTAAATAAATGTCTAGATATCTACTAAATATGAAATGTCTAAATGTTAACTGTAACTCCTACTTTTGGCTTACCCTGTATATACTATCTACACGGCCTTTGATAATTTGAGGATGTCTTTTACGACGTGAGTTGAAAGAAAAAATTTCATGAATTTCGTTATTTTTTCTCATTCACTATTTTTCTACGTTCTTCTACATATCCAACTACGAAAACTTATAAACTAATTATTGTTGTAATATATTCTGCTTATATAATGTATGACCAGAGTTGGTAGGTAAAGGCAAGTTGTTTTGAATAAATCTTAAGCTTGAATTGTCCAAAGTTTTTGTTCTTAGACAAAGAGTAATTTATATGTATGGATTAGGGTTCTTTTTAGTTTAGGGAACAACTGAGCATATGTCAATTTTATATTCATCTTGCTCTGGTAAGCAGAGGATTGGGAGATCTTAATAAAATAATAAAAAAAAATAGAATTAGAATTATCACTACTGTCCTTATTTGTATATAGTTACGCTCATGTTGGTTTTGTATATAATTTTGTAATTTATCGTTAATTAATGTAGGCCTGGGAGACCCAGGCCTACGTGGCTGAGGATTATGAAGCGGGAAGTAGGAGATGATGATTGGAGGAGTACTGATTTAAAAGCTCAGGTTAGAGACGACTGGCGGAATCTAACCGAGGACCTTTGCGTTTAATAAAAGACAATAGTTCCTATGTCATGCATTACGAGCATATTTAAAGTTACGAATAATTCAAAATATCTGACGATTCTTTCTTGTAAGCCTTGGTCGAAGAACAAACTTCAGAAGGGCTAAAATGGAAGCATGAGCCCGTGCCAGCATAAGGATGGCTTAATGTGACATAACAATCCCAACAAAAGCAAAAGCAACTAAATACAAACTTTGTTGTTTTGACCTGATGATGAGGGGTAGATGGAGATGATTTGGGCATGCTCTTAGCACTCACCCAGAGAGATTAGTTCACCTAACTTTCAACTGGGCTCCACAAGGCACTAGAAGAGTTGGAAGACCCAGGCCTACATGGCTGAGGACTATGAAGCGTGAAGTGAGAGATGATGCATGGAGTATTGATTTAATAGCTCTAGATAGAGACGACTGGCGAAATATAAACGAGGCCCTTTGCGTCAATACGTGGAGAAGAAGATGATGACGATGATGATGATGATGATTATTATTATTATTATTATTATTATTATTATTGGCAGACCCAAGCCTACATGACTGAGGACATGAAGCGTGAAGTGGAAGATGATGAATGGCCATGTATTGATTTAATAACTCATGATAGAGACGACGGGCAAAATCCAACCGAGGACCCTTGATGTGTCCATTAGCCCTATTGTAAAACGTAATTGGTGTGTACTGATTCACATTCCGATAGATTTGGACAACTGTTCGATATTATTACCAAGGGTACATCTCAATATTTCATTTATATTCCTATACATATTAATTAGTTTAGATTATTTCATCTTTCCCCCGTTTATTTTTGCATTAAATGTAAATAAAGTAGTATTTAACTTCATGCGCTTTAAATCGATGTACCCTTTCTGTTGTTTATAAGAAAACAACCATATTAAATGAAAAGGGGCCGTTTCAAACTACCCTTCAGGGTTGATATACACTGCTAAAAAACCGTAATTTTAATCAGAAATTCTCCATAGAAATATACTTTTCTCAGCCGTATTTCAGTAAAATACATGCGACCGTAATTTCTACCCTACTTTGCTCTCATTTTTACGGGTTGGTGACCGTAATATCACTCCTTAACGTCGATATATCCGTTTTTAAAACGGCAAATGCCTGGCAACATTTATTTCAGGATTTATACCGTTCTTTACGGGACATTTTTAACGGTTTAGATAACTTGTGATTTTCTGAACAAAAGGGAGATCTGGCAAGTTGGCACAGTATTCCCTATTACCAAGATCCAGTACATACTGATATTATAATTTATCTTAAGATTTTTAAGTTTCGAATTTTTTAGTTTAAGTTGAGTGTTGCTAGTTTATTGGATACTGTGTTGGAATTTGTTTTCACAGGTTGTAAACACGTATGTGTATGTATATGACTTCAGCTTCGTATAGGCTACACGTAAGTGTATGATTTCATCTTTCCATACTTTAGTTTTCGAATGAAATTGCGAAACAATATAAGCACAGCAAAGCTCGAAAAGCCACTAAAATCAACCTAAACCACATCTCAACTCAGCATAGAAGTGGGACACCCGATATCAAAGAGTTCAACGATCGGAAACCAAACAAAGCTACTTTTCGTAACGCGACTGAAACGGGGATTCGTGAGAGCTCGAAGAGGTCTTCGAACTCTCGTGTGAGGCAGCGTCATAAAACGACTAACCGACTGGAACTGGGACTCGTAAAGGTTCGAAGAGGTCTTCGAACTCTCGAGCGAGACAGTGCCACAAAACGACTAATCCGCAAGAGCAAGAGACCATTTGCGTCCCCCCTGTTCAAATAATTCCAGAGTGTGAACTATTTGCTCGCTGACAACTCATCAATTAAGGTGTTGTTGGGGCTGCAACTTAATCACCGAGTCGGTAGGGGTTGGAACGGCTCTCCTCAAGGCTCCTCCTCCTTCTTCTTCTTCAAATTTCTACTTCGCAAAGGGAAAAGCAATTTGTTCTCTGTTGAATACAAATCATATATGTTCTTATCAACTTTTTTCGTTGTTTATATGGATTCTAATGTTTTAGCGACTCACACTTGTAGATTATGCTTAAAATTCATATTCATATAGGACTCTGTTAATGTCTAAAACGAGACGAATTCATGTTGACTTACAGTTTTACTCAATGTTCAGGTGTTTATTTCCACATTTCCACGCAGATACACATTTATATATACATATATATATATATATATATATATATATATATATATATATATATATATGTGTGTGTGTGTGTGTGTGGGAGTGTGTGCGTTTGTATATATATATATATATATATATATATATATATATATATATATATATATATATATATATATATATATATATATATATATATATATATATATATATATATATATATATATAAACTTGCATATGTGTGTATGCATGTGTGTTTATGCATGTGAGCGTACATGTTAGTTTGCGTATATAAAAATGTATAGAATCTCTCCTCTAAATCCTAATATAGATAAGTATTATCCAGATAAACCTCGTTTCCTATACTTTGAATAATGGTTATTATCTGAAAGATTTATTCAGACAAGAGCCGGGAGTAATTTTAGCAGGAGCTCAAGTTAAAAAAAAAAAGAAAAAAAAATCATGAACGAGTATGGATACCGAACGGTTTGGGGCTGATGAGGATAAATATTGTGGGAGGATTCGGATAGTTATGCTTATCCTGATGATACGTTATCATGTTACAAGAAAATTGCAGGATTATTATAACGAAATAGCAAGTGGGGAAAAATGCGTTAGAGCAAAGTATTGTAAAACTATTCCTGCCTTAAAATAAATCAAACTGTTAAAGAAACAACTACTGGGGCATTCAGTAGAGCGCAGACCTCCGCTGCGGCAGCTTATTTCTCGACCATTTGGTAGACCTTCAACTTGACCTTGACCTTAACCTGTATTAATTGGCGTAGATTTTCATACACTCAAATATAAACCAAATTTAAAGTCTCTGTGACAACGATGTCCAGACTTATGGCTCATTAACTGAATTAGACATTTTTCTTGAGATTGACCTTGACCTTTGACCTTGACCTTTCAAAATTTAATCCTTTCCGGCATTTTACATACCAGTTAATTTCCTTACTCTATTGTTAAAATATGAAATTCCTGTTTAGGGAGCCATAACAAACGAATTTTTCTTGAGATTGACCTAGACCTTTGACCATGACCTTCCAAAATTTAATCATTTCCAGCATTTTACAAAACAGCTGATTTCCCTACTCTAATATTAGAATATGAAATTCCAGTTTAGGAAGGCAAATTAAGTCCTTTCCAGCATTTTACATAACAGTTAATTTCCTTACTCTAATATTAGAATATGAAATTCCAGTTTAGGATGCCAAATTTAATCATTTCCAGCATTTTACATAACAGTTAATTTCCTTACTCTAATATTAGAATATGAAATTCCAGTTTAGGAAGGCAAATTTAATAATTTCCAGCATTTTACATAACAGTTAATTTCCTTACTCTATTATTAGAATATGAAATTCCTGTTTAGGGAGCCATAACAAGCGAATTTTTCTTGAGAGTGACCTAGACCTTTAACCATGACCTTCCAAAATTTAATCATTGCCAGCATTTTACATAACAGTTAATTTCCTTACTCTAATATCTAGACAGGATAGTCCAGTTTAGGATGCCAAATTTAATCATTTCCAGCATTTTACATAACAGTTAATTTCCTTACTCTAATATGAGAATATGAAATTCCATTTTAGGATGCCAAATTTAATCATTTCCAGCATTTTATATAACAGTTAATTTCCTTACTCTATTATTAGAATATGAAATTCCAGTTTAGGAAGGCAAATTTAATAATTTCCAGCATTTTACATAACAGTTAATTTCCCTACTCTATTATTAGAATATGAAATTCCTGTTTAGGGAGCCATAACAAACGAATTTTTCTTGAGATTGACCTAGACCTTTGACCATGACCTTCCAAAATTTAATCATTTCTAGCATTTTAAAAAACAACTGATTTCCCTACTCTAATATTAGAATATGAAATTCCAGTTGAGGGAGCTAAAACAAAAGAAGTGCTACTTTACCTTGATTCTTCTTCTCCTCAGTCTGTGAACTCTGGAAGCCAGTTGTATAGTAGCGAGGGTCTCCTGGTAGTACGACGACGCTGGGGATACGTGGACCAACATCGCTGCGACGCATCTCACAGAGCCTACGCATTCCCGCAAAAGTCTGGGCAGTTTGCCATCCCTGGAAAGGAATTGTTGGTGGGAAATGGGGTTAAAATGTTTTTTTCTTTTTTTTTTTTTTGGGGGGGGGGTGATTTAGTATATCAGGTAGAGAGTGTTACGGTAGTGTGAAGTACTGCATTCCTGACAACTTGGATACTGGTAATCTCTCGTATATAATGAAGTGTCTGGATATATATATATATATATATATATATATATATATATATATATATATATATATATATGTATATACGTGTGTGTGTCTGAAGCCTTTGTTCTGCAGTGGACTATTAACTGCTCATGATGATTACGATGACATATATATATATATATATATATATATATATATATATATTTATGTGTGTATACATATGTATATATATATATATATATATATATATATATATGCATATATATATATATATATATATATATGTATATATATATATATATATATATATATATATATATGCATATATATATATATGTGTGTGTATATATATATATGCATGTATATATATGCATATATATATATATATATATATATATATATATATATTTATTTATTTATATGAGTTAAATTTAGTTAAGAGAAAAACTCCAGGGAATACTCGAAATCCAAAAATATTATTGAAGGCATTGCAATAATTCAGGAGTTGCGAGAGAGAGAGAGAGAGAGAGAGAGAGAGAGAGAGAGAGAGAGAGAGAGAGAGAGAGCGAGAATAACCCATAATCTATAATGACCATTTGATATCCATTTTATTCTCCATTAACTTGCAACATCTGGTCTTAACTTTCCTCGTATAGAATTTATTGAATTTGGGGTTGTAAAGACCTTAGAATTACTGGCATTGTTACGAGCAATTGAACAGTGCCAGGATAGTTATGCTCTATAAGGAATAAAACAGATGAATAAAGAACTAATTTCACAGTTAATATCATCATTGTTATCATTATTTTTATCATCATTATTGAATAAAGCCAGTCAATTAATTCAATCTATTTAATATTCAAAGTAAGCTTCCAGATTGAAATATAACTGCAAATAAAGACGTTTCTAATCCACTACAGGGAAAAGACCTCTGACATGTCCTCACTCAGCTCTATGTTTTTGCTATTTTCATCAATACACTAGCCATTGCAGATTGGTGAAGGTGGGAGAGTTTTGTCTGATCGCTCACAGCAAATCAGCCTAGTATGGGTGGCCCTGATTAGTACAGCTTTGCTGGTCATGGCGATACACAAACACTTTCACCTCGTTGAGATTTACCAGCCAGAAAAGATATATATATATATATATATATATATATATATATATATATATATATATATACAGTATATATATATATATATATATATATATATATATATATATATGTATGCATATACTGTATATATATATGTTTATATATGTATATATATATATATATATATATATATATATATACATATATATATATATATATATGTTTGTGTGTGTGTGCGTGTGTGTATATGTATATATATATACATATATATGTAAATGTATATAAATATATACATATCTATATATCTATCTATCTATCTATCTATATATATATATATATATATATATATATATATATATATATATATATATATATATCAGCTGTAAGAGATCTAACAGAAAGGGTAGAAACATTAGATAAGAAAAATTAGTCCAAATAGAAAAATACGAATAAATTAAAATAATGGTTCTCCACGTTTTAGGTCCAGTTTTAAATATCAGTAAATATATAATGAAACAAAACCCTAAACAGAACTCGTTAGGGAACATCCCAAACAGAAGTGTGAAGCATTTTACGGTTTATGGTCCGAATGAAAAGCAATAAGACGCACTGGGTCCTGATTGATGACCGAATATCACATCCTTTTCAACGACCAGCAAACCATTACTGAAGATATTGCTCTTCAGTTGAGCTAATCTGATTGGTGGGAATGTCCGCCTGTAATGGTTTTTGAGTAAAACCAATTATGCGTTTGGTAAGGGTCCTCTTTCGTGTGTCGTTGATAAGAGGTAATTCGTTGTCATTTTAGTTTGTCAAATTTTCTTGATATTTTTTTTGCCAAATTGAGTGTCTCTGTAAGGTCTCTTTCCTCTGTCGTTGATAAGAGGTAATTCGTTGTCATTTTAGTTTGTCAAATTTTCTTGATATTTTTTTTGCCAAATTGAGTGTCTCTGTAAGGTCTCTTTCCTCTGTCGTTGATAAGAGGTAATTCGTTGTCATTTTAGTTTGTCGAAATTTCTTGATATTGTACCAACTGTGTGTCACACGATCGTACTTAGTTCATTTTGTGTATATATTATGCTTGTATCTTCGCTCTTCCCTCGCACTAAAAAGAACCAGAATAAACATGTCTGCTTTTTTCATTGTAACAGTGTCTGTTTTTCGAACATGAAATTTCTTGTCGCTTTGAGGTTTTGTATATAAAGGAGAGTGTTCTATAATAAACTAACCCAGTTGCTTTCATGCTGTCTTTGAGTCACAACCTTCTCTCGGCTCGTCACAATATTTTTGCGTCGATTAGAGTGTCTCTGTAAGGTCTCGTTCCTCTGTCGTTGATAAGAGGTAATTCGTTGTCATTTCAGTTTGTCGATTTTTTTTTTTTTTTTTTTTTTTTTTTTTTGAGAGTGTCTGTTAGGTCAAGCGTCTCTTAAGTTACGTATTTCCTTATTTTGTTTTCATTTTCATT
>NC_090732.1:1973288-1978288 GCF_036898095.1 Palaemon carinicauda | reverse complement strand
TAGAACACGTGTAATTCGGGACCCTACTTTATATACATATATATATATATATATATATATATATATATATATATATATATATATATATATTAAAAAATAAATGAAAATAATTTTAGAAATAAGAGAACATACCTCCTCCTTTGGCAGACGTATCGACCGAATACTGATATATATTCATAGTGAATACGAAGTGAGCCTGACGCCCTTGCTCGTCCATGTGTCTGTGGGAGAGGGCGGCGTCTAGGAGATTGGCGGCTCGCTCCACTGTGGGCGCCCTCACTTCGGCTGCGTGGGCGAGGAGCAAGGACGAACCTCCGTCCTCCATCAAGAAGACACCGGGTGACTGTTCACCTGTAATGTTATTATTATTATTATTATTGTTATTATTATTATTATTATTATTATTGTTGTTGTTATTACAAGCTAATCTATAATCATAGTTGGAAACGCAGGATGCTATAAGCCCAAGGGCTCCAACAGGGTAAAATAGCCCAGAGAGAAAATGAAATAAGGTTATTATTATTATTATTATTATTATTATTATTATTATTATGACACACTAAGCTATAACCCTAGTTGGTAAAATAGGATGCTATAAGCCCAAGGGCTCCAACAGGATAAGATAGCCCAGAGAGGAAAGGAAATAAGGTTATTATTATTATTATTATTATTATTACATGCTAAGCTATAACCCTAGTTGGTAATATAGGATACCATAAGCCAAAGGGCTCCAACGGGTAAAAATAGCCCAGTGAGGAAAGGAAACAAGGATGTAAACTACAAGAGAATAAACAATCAAAATAAGTAATAACAGTGAATTAGAACTTTCATATATAAACTATAAAAACTTCATAATAACAAGAGGAAGAGAAATAAGATGGAATATCGCGAGCGAGTGTACCCTCAAGCAAGAGAACTCTAATTCAAGACAGTGGAAGGCTATGGTACAGAGACTATGGTACTACCAATCTTCCATTTTAGCATTTTATTTCAACAGTAAAATTGAAATATTGCTATACAATATGTTGAATATTATCATATATAAGACATTAATTGTTGTTTTAACTCTCCATTTGTATTAGTTTTTCGCGATATTGTGGATAGCAGGTTTATCCCTGCCAAGATTCTTGGACAGGATGTGTTGCTCTATGCAAGCGGGGATTTCAGATTTATTTCAGAAACAGGTTTTTTGAAAGCTATGTAAATTTAAAAGAGGACATTGCTTTTATGGTTTTAAATTGAATTCACTTTGTTTCTTTATTTGTAACAAACGATATCGGCGTCAATGACCTTTGATGTTAGGATGCCAGAAAACCAAGAAGGATTTAGGATTTAGTAGACAACAAAATGTAGCTGCCTGAGATTGTTTAGCGGTTCTCTTTCTGGTCACAGGATATCCAACCCTTTTCCTACATAGACAAAAGCCTCGAACAAACTTTTCTTTCTAACAAACAGAAGGGAGACCTGAAAACATGATGAAAAAACAAGAGAAGCATATCGAATATCTTTTAAAAAAGGAATTTTGTGTTTTCTAAGTTTCCCATACGCTATAATAATTGTTTTTTTTTTTCAAATTAAACAGAAGACGAATGCGTCTACAAGTTTCAGTAGGCAGATATGTATATACCCAGGAGGATATTAATGGAAATATTGATGAATCTTATGTAATGATACGACAGGACTATTAATTTCACTTCATTTCAACTTGTGTTGTCAGAACTTTTTTTTTGTCCTGCTAATTGAGAGATTCTTCACAGTTAGATATATACGTAACTCCTCTTGGAATGGAAGACGAACTGTAAAGCCAAATGAGAGAGAGAGAGAGAGAGAGAGAGAGAGAGAGAGAGAGGCTACTCTAGATACTCGTAAATATGCAACTCCTCTTGGAAGAAAAGACGAATTCTAAAGGTAAACGAGAGAGAGAGAGAGAGAGAGAGAGAGAGAGAATGATGGGCTAATATAATGTAGATGAATATGTTACTCCTCTTAGAAGAAAAGACGAATTCTAAAGGTAAACGAGAGAGAGAGAGAGAGAGAGAGAGAGAGAGAGAGAGAATGATGGGCTACTATAATGTAGATGAATATGTTACTCCTCTTAGAAGAAAAGACGAATTCTAAAGGTAAACGAGAGAGAGAGAGAGAGAGAGAGAGAGAGAGGGAGAGAGAGAGAGAGAAGGGGTACCCTAAATACTCGTAAACATGTAACTCTTCTTAGAAGAAAAGACGTACTGTAAAGCCAAACAAGAGAGAGAGAGAGAGAGAGAGAGAGAGAGAGAGAGAGAGAAGGGGTACCCTAAATACTCGTAAATATGTAACTCCCCCTGGAAGAAAAGACGAATTCTAAAGGCAAACGAGAGAAAAAGATAGTGTGAAAACGAGAGAGAGAGAGAGAGAGAGAGAGAGAGAGGGCTACTCTAGATAAATATGTAACTCCTCTTGGAAGAAAAGACGAACTCTAAAGGCAAACGAGAGAGAGAGAGAGAGAGAGAGAGAGAGAGAGAGAGAGGTGTAGGATGAATAAAGGTTGCGGCATGTATAAGCAAGTGTTTCCAAAACACATCTGTTTGGGGCGCACTTCGACCTTTCCAGCAGAAAGGATCGGCAGAAGTTTGGGTGTCCTAATATCATTACAGGGGCGCCACATGTGCTCAAGAGGGCCCTAGAGGACAATACCAATATCATAGCTGCCTCTCGCACACACGCACATACACACACACACACGCACACACACACACATACACACACACGTATTTTTCTCCTTCCCTGTAACAGAGATTTTATCGTTGTCTTCTTCATGTCTTATTTTTGGATATGGCCTTTATGGTTTTTTTTTTTTATTATTGATTTGATTCATATAGATCTACTGGTGCATAAGATATTATCATTATTATTATCATTATTATTATTATTATTATTATTATTATTATTATTGCTGTTGCTAATAATTTATTGTTTTGTTCTGGATATTTATTATTATTTGTAGTTTTTATTATTATTATTATTATTATTATTATTATTATTATTATTATTATTATTATTATTAATTCATTGTTCTATTCTTGACATTTATTATTATCATTATTATTATTATTATTATTATTATTATTATTATTATCACTATTATTATTATTATTATTATTATTATTATTATTATTATTATTATTATTATTATCATGATTATCATTCATTACAACAATGACACTCATATAAATTATTTCAATAACGTTAACAGCAAAACAGAAATTCCCACAATGAAAAAAAAAAATAAACCAAAAGAAAAATAGAAGCTTAAACTCAACGACCTCTGACTCAGACTTCATAAAAGTTCCAATATGATTTTGAGACTTCAGTTTTCTTTATAAATCTCTCCAAAAAGAACAAAAGAATCTTCAAGACATTGGAGTATTAAAAGGGAAGAGAGTTATTATTGCATTCGTAGTCTTTCCTTTGGGGTCTCGTGTGTTTGAGAGAAAAAATATATATATCTTTTCACAGTTGAATGATTCTTTTGAGAGATATTTTCATAAGATTTTTTTTTGTGAGTTTTCGTCATTTCATCATTTGTACGTCTTTGCATACATATGCACATATATAAATACACACACATATATATTATATATATACTGTATATATATACAGAGAGAGAGACACACCTGCATTCTCTCTCTCTCTCTCTCTCTCTCTCTCTCTCTGTATATATATATATATATATACATATATATATGTATATATATACATATACATATATATATATATATATATCATTATACATGTCATTATACATGTGCAATTTCTCATGGAGTAGGAAGATATGGGCTCCGGTATTTGCATGTTCTCATTTACGATAACAGCTTAATGTTTTTTTTTTTTTTTTTTTTTTTTTTTTTTTTTTTGAACATATACGAATGGTTGATTACCAAAGCACCATTAGCGAGGCGAACTTAAGCAATGGTCCAGCATACTAACGATTAGTTATGGATGGTGTGATCCATTATGTCATGATAAATAATCGGCGATGGATTTACCAACAAGGGTGTTATTAATAAACGACTCCCTCGTCAATATCTAAGTACCTGAACCATTAATCAAAGCAGATATTAATTGATTTAGGTGTAGTTCTGATAATTCTTCTTTTAATTTATTGTTGTGGGTTTAGTCCACTATTCCTAAAATGCTTTCTATCATATATTTAGAAGGGAAAGTTTAAACTAATCACGAAGGTCTGTTATGTATTCTATATTGTTAAAATATACTTTTTGGATCTGTTATTTTTTTTGTGGGGGGGGGGGGGCACGGTAAAAATCATTAAGTTATTGATTAAAAGATCTTACTTTCGACATTTTTTTTATATTATTTCTTATTTATATGTCTGTATGTATTCATTTATATGCATATATATATATATATATATATATACATATATATACACACAATATATATATGTATATACATAAATTATATATATATATATATATATAAATATAGATATACACACACCAATATATATATATATATATACAGTATATATATACATATATATATATATATATAAAGAGAGAGAGAGAGAGAGAGAGAGAGAGAGATCTTCATACGATGGATGTAACCCTGATAATATGATTTACTTTTACAGAACCAGAAGTGATTTTCTGCAGGTTATCGAAGTGAAGAACAAAAGGAAATCGTATAAAATTAAAAAAACAAATCTCTCCTTCTAATTTAACGGTTCATCAGTGATCATTATGATAAACAAAAACCACAAAGGGGAGATAGAACACATAATTGATGTAAGGAGTGTCCAAGAAATAAAAAACTTCAGATACGTGAAACCTTTGATAAAGATCGAGTTTGGAAAGAACTCTGATATATTTTCTTTAGATTTAAGTATGATAACTCACACACTGGAAAAACTAGGAAAGGTTTTCTTAAGATTAAGTTTAACAATACTGACAAGAAGAAAAAACTATGAAATATTTGAATAAAATTAGGTTTGACAACACAAC
>NC_090732.1:1952461-1954961 GCF_036898095.1 Palaemon carinicauda | reverse complement strand
GGTTCATATTCTTTTTTTATAAGGAATTCCGTTAACCAATTTCAGCAAGAGATACAGGTCATTAGAAACTTCTTACAAGTACTACAAAACAGAGGTTACTTTTATCTTGTTTTGAGTTACCCAATACTTTTTTTTCTGCAGTCTTTCCAAACAGCTATTTAATTTAAGAGGGAGAGAAAGGGAAGAGGAAAAATATCTCAAAACAAATTCGAAACGAACAAAACAGAGTCATGATTCACCACACGAATCGAGAGTATGATTCGACAGACGAATGGAGAGTAGGATTCGACATACGATCGGAGCGTAATGTAACGAAAAATAACCCAAAATGAAAATTACTTTGTAGCAGACGTGTTTCATTACTTGAGAATCTCTGAAAGCAAATTCTAAGCAAACAAAAAAAAAAAGGCATGATTCGACACACTAACAGAGAGTAACAATTTAAGAGAAAAAATCACAAGGAAAATTACACGGTAATAGGTAAGTTTCAGTATGTAAGAATCTCCCAAAGCAAATTCGAAGCGAACAAAACAAAGGCATGATTCGACACCCGAACGGTGAGTATGATTCGAAATACGAAGGATTCGAAATACGAACGGAAAATCACACTGAAAATTACCCTGAAGTGGACGTGTTTCAGTACGTATCCAACTTTTGTTGCAATGACACTAACTTTCTCCCAATGAAGTATTATTAGCCTTCATTAGGTGCAAGTTGATCCATTAAGGAAATTTTAACTTTAGAATTGTTTTTCGTTCAAATTTTGCTCAATTACACGTTCGAGTGTGGATGTTCTGATCAATAACTGTTCAGGGATTCAATACTGTTGATATTTATATCATAACTATTACAGAAGGAATAACATTGTTGGTACTTGCATTTCCCTCTTAATAAAACCCCAGCTTGTATTTTGTCAAAAGAATAACCTGAGGTTCATTAATATGAACCTTATTTACACTTGTCGTTACATAAATAACTAATATTTTGAGAAACTAGGATTCAACTAATTAGACAAGTTCATTTATATTCATAATAATGTGATACAATGAATTTATTGACTTTCATATCCAGGTGATAATCTATATCTCAAACTTTTATCATAAAGCTTGAGGGAAGAGCATATTCATTTATGTTAATAATAATGATACAAAGAATTTATTGACTTTCATATCTAGTGATAATCTATATCCCAAACTTTTATCTTAAAGTTTGATGACAGAGCATATCTTTTAATAGTTGTCATTACCAGATCAAGGAAAAAGTTAATTGAACAATGAATAACATTCTTCTCCTCTCAATATAATTTCAAGTTCCCTTGCGTTATCCACACAGGAGTATTTTTTTTCTGTTTCATATTGGGATAATAAATGGGATTACAATTGATGTTATTTCTGTAAGATTGACAGACAGTTATTTGAAAGATTGTGCAAAAAAAAAAAAATGCACTGTGGAGACCATAACACAATCTCCCTAAGATGAAAGCGAATGAAATATCCTCTCGAGGTTTAGATAAAGGAGACTTTTTTATTGTGATACTGCGTAATACCGTGTTTTTCTGAATAACATCTACAGGAATTCTTAGGATAATGTTTCTCTTCATATTGATATGTCCGTAAAGTAAGCGATGAATTTTCTCTCCTATATAACATCTTTCAGAGATAAATACTTATCATGAAAAACGTCAAGACCAAATCATGTAAAATCCTATGGTTGCGAAACCATTAAAATGATATTCTCTCTCTCTCTCTCTCTCTCTCTCTCTCTCTCTCTCTCTCTCTCTCTCTCTCTCTCTCTCTCTCTCTCTCTCTGTAGCCTAGGTAACTCATTTATATCCTAGTTGGAAAATAACCGAGTTACTGCGTATAATCTCCCATAAAACAAAAGATTTAATTAAAAATGTCAGTGTTATATGTACATACCATACCAGGGGCTTAGCAAAGGTTTTCATAATCAATGAAATAAAATAATAGACTAACATATCACATATTCTAGTTAAATTACTCTTTACTTGTTTTTAATTCTTTTAAAAATAAATTACATTACATACACGTTACTGCTCATATTTTTTTTTTACAAATTTGTATAAAAAGCACACCACTGAAAATGGATGAGAGAGAGAGAGAGAGAGAGAGAGAGAGAGAGAGAGAGAGACTTAACCTTCCCTAGCGGTGTACTGGGGTTTATTCAAACTCATTCATTGTCAAATGAGCTTATAGTTCACTCAGCCAAATGAACTTTTGTATTAAACAACTGTAAATCCACACGGTGCTCGTGCAGTGCATAATTTTGTCCCCATCCATTTCACCGAATGGGGGAGACTCGGTCTCCCACTATTGTTTACAAGGTGCGTTCAATATGATGATTTTTGCGTATATGCACGGGAGGGTATCAAGACAAGTGATGTCATTTGCAATAGTTTAGTATTTCTTGCAATGAATTGAGCTTTTCCTCGGTTTAATATTTCTTGCAATGAATTAAGCTCTTCCTGTGTTTAATATTG
>NC_090732.1:1942461-1947461 GCF_036898095.1 Palaemon carinicauda | reverse complement strand
GTTGTGCAAAATGGAATAATCTCTTTGTGATTGCAAAATTGGATTTTGCTGAGACAAAGCGTCTGGATAAGCAGCATTCAACTTTGTACGAATTCATGAATTACGAAATTCCCTTCTCATCATTAAAGTGTAAACAACCTTAATTGGCTTTTGAGAATACGTTTTCAATTTCTCAATAGATTTTGAAATAACAATCGCGAATAAATATTTATATACATTTATTATCATTTTCCATTTCTTCATTATGGTTATGTGAGTTCGGCCATTAAACGTCCATTTTTTATTATGATATTTTACCATCCCCAACGAAGTTGGAAGGAGGTTAGGTTTTCGCCCCTGTTGAAAGGAGGTTATCTTTTCGTCCCTGGTGGACGGAGGTTATGTTTTCGCCCCTTTCTGTGTGCGTGTGTTTGTTTGTGAACACCTTCCTGGCCATAATTTTAATCATAGAGTAATGAAGCTTGCATGGATTAACTATTAGGTAAAAAGATGGAAATTATTAAATTTTGGAAAGTCAAGGTCAAAGGTCAATGTCACGGTCAAGCAAAATGTCCAATGCATCGTTGTCACAGAGACTTCAAACTTGGCTCATGTTTGAGTCTATGAAAATCCATGCCAATTAATACATGTTAAGATTAAAGGTCAAGATCAAGGTCGAACAAAAGGGGGAACTTCCTGGTGACCCTGGGATTCCCCAGGGCGTGTAGAACTTCCTAGAGTTCCCAGGGCTTCCATAGGATGGGGGGAATCTTCTTGGGTCCCCTGATCCTCCCTAGGGAAGGGAGAACTTCCTGGAGTCCCCAGGTATTCTCCAGGGGAGGGGGGAGCTTCCTAGTGTCCCTGGGCCTCCTCAGGGCGGAGGGAAATTCCTGAAGCTCCCTGGAATTTCCCAGGATAGGGAGAAGCTTCCTGTGGCTCCCTGGGGGAACTTGCTGGTGCTCCCTGAGCTTACCCAGGGCGGGGGGAACTTCCTAGGGTTCCATGGTCCTCCTCAGGGTAGGGAGAACCTCCTGGGGACCCCCTTGGCATAACCCCTGGCGAGGATAACTTAAAAAGATATGGTTATCCACCAATGTTCATATTGCATGTATATGAACATCAAATCAGCATAATAAAATAATATAAATGTTGTTATCAAAACTCCAATTTTTGGTTGTTGTGGCCTGATTGGTAACGTCTCTGTCTGGTGTTTGCCAGACGGGAGTTCGAGTCCCGCTCGGACTCGTTAGTGCCATTAGTGTCTGCAACCTTGCCATCCTTCTGAGCTAAGGTTAGGAGTTTTAGGGGAGCCTATAGGTCTATCTGCTGAGTCATCAGCAGCCACTGCCTGGCCCTTCCCGGTCTTAGCTTGGGTGGAAAGGAGGCTTGGGCGCTGATCATATAATATATGGTCAGTCTCAAGGGCATTGTCCTGATTGCTAGGGCAATATCACTGTCCCTTGCTTCTGCCATTCATAAGCGACCTTTAAACCTTTAAATATATTTTTTTCTGTAATTTAACAGTAATGAAAAAGGAGGAATTATGTGTTTGGTGTATTTTTTCTGGCATTTAGCTCCACATGTCCATAGAGGATAATGGCTTATGATAATTATCCGAAGGACAGATTTTAGTTATTTTACACAATTATACAATTGTACAATAATACAACTTATTTAATTATATAATAGTGGCTTGATCCACTAAACATTAAAATGTAAAATATGAAATCATGTTGAGGAACATTAAAATACTATAATCTATATGGTAAGTAAAAGAATGATTTATCTCTCTCTCTCTCTCTCTCTCTCTCTCTCTCTCTCTCTCTCCTCTCTCTCTCTCTCTCTCTCTCTCCTTTAATTATTATTATTATTATTATTATCATAATAATAAATAATAATAATAATAATATAATAATAATAATAATAATAATGATATTATTATTATTATTATTATTATTATTATTATTATCATAATATTATTAATAATAATAATAGTAATAATAATAATAATAATGATGATGATATTATTATTATTATTATTATTATTATTATTAATTATTATTATTATCATCTTAAAACTTCCACCGATCTCTATCGTACTCAAGCTAAAAATTCCCTCACAATCCCGATTTAACCGAAAACGTTATCGTAAATTAAGTGTTCCAAATCCATTGACCTTCATTGACCTGGAGATCATTCGTAACACTTGAAAGTCTGTCGTAAACTCACCGCCTTATCACCTGCAAATAACGATTCAGTCGTAACTTTAAGTTCGCTTAGAGCCAATGACGCGTCCAACTTACAACCTGAAACTTAGGACTTATGTTATCGTAAGTTTTGATATTCCTTCCTACTTGGCTCAAATCGGTAATGGATATAAAATTCGGAGGATATATTACTTAATAAAATTACTTTGTGTGTTTGTGTGTGCGTGTGTGCTGTTTAATTCAAGTAATCATCAGTTCCAAATTCATTCAGCTTAATTCTTGATTCATTTCTTTCTAGGATTATGATACTTATCCTAGGATATGTTTTCAGGTACCCTTTCAGATTGTATAGTGGAATACATACATACATACATACATATATATATATATATATATATATATATATATATATATATATATATATACATATATATAATATATATATATATATATATATATATATATATATATATATTATATATATGTGTGTGTATATTTTATGTATGCAGATATATATATATATATATATATATATATATATATATATATATATATATATACATATATAATATATATATATATATATATATATATATATATATATATATATATATTATATATATGTGTGTGTATATTTTATGTATGCAGATATATATATATATATATATATATATATATATATATATATATATATATATATATGTATATATATATATATATATATATATATATATATATATACAGTATACATATATATATATATATATATATATATATATATATACGTATTTTGTTTATATACAGACTCACACAGACACACAAACAAATATATATATATATATATATATATATATATATATATATATATATATACACACACACTATAGGTAGTAGGTTGGCCAGGGCACCAGCCACCCGTTGAGATACTGCCGCTAGAGAGTTACTGGGTCCTTTGACTGGCCAGACAGTACTACATTGGATCCTTCTCTCTGGTTACGGCCCATTTTCCCTTCGCCTACACATACACCGAATAGTCTGGCCTCCCCCCTTCTCTCTCTCTCCTCTCTCTCTCTCTCTCTCTCTCTCTCTCTCTCTCTCTCTCTCTCTGAATGAGTGACTGGAATGGAAAATTCCCAGAGCATCAACTCCTTGTGCCGGGATAAAAAAAAGAATTTGCTAATAATTCGAATCTCCAATTTCCAGGGATGCTGGTTTTCCAGAGAATGAAAAGCAGTTTCCACCATGGTCTATTTCTTGGCTTTATTAGAAATATTTCTTTTATCTCTTCTATTCACGATATATACTTTTTTCTTAGGTTTCGAGAGTCTTCTGCTTGCTTGTTAAACTTTTTATTTTCGTATTGTTTCACATGAGAAAACTTTCTGTAGTGTTTCGTACAAAAATCACCCTTAAAACTTTTTTAGCCAGAGAAAAAATTCCTTGCTTCTTAAACTGATTTTTTTTTTTTATGTATTTGTCATTCTAGAATTCATCTTGCATATTAGGGAGACAGATTATGAAGAATATGTCATACCTCTCTATTCTTTTGTTATTACAGGCCTATTCTTAATTATGACCTACCACCGGCAGTTATCAGGATGAAAATTGGCTAACCTATTTCATCATATATCCCATTTTAATCCTTTCTATTGTATTTCTGTTGCATTGAACAATTACATTGCAGTAGTTAACCCCTTGAGCGAAGAAGAATTGTTTGGTAATATCAGTGCTGTCAGGTGTATAAGGACAGAGGAGAATGTGAAAAGAATACGCCAGACTATTCGGTGTATGTATAGGCAAAGAAATAATGAGCCATAACCAGAGAGAGGGATCCAACGTAGTACTGCCTGCCCAGTCAAAGGATCCAATAACTCTCCAGCGGTAGTATCTCAACGGGTGGCTGGTGCCGTGTCATCTGCCTCTGCTATTATGATCTAAATCCTCCAATGCCAACAGGAATGAGGAATTGGTATTATAATTCCCTCTTATCTTGAATGGAAGTAGAAAGCCTACCACTACCATGCTATCTCCCCCCAACCCCCCACCCCCGTCTCATGGTATCCCCCCTCCCAACTCCCAACCATGGACGAGGATCAATTAGCTAAATGGCAGAAGACATGAATAAAGCGACACGTTCATCAACTAATTAGTCTTGTTCTCTCTGGTGCCACTCATTATCCACGAGTCGAGCACTTTGATGAGTGATCTGAGCTGGAAGGGTGGTGGTGGTGAACTCGAGGTAACGCTGAGGAAACATTAGCATGGAGTTGTAAAGGGAACAGAGTCATATTGTGATCAGGAGAAAGGAAATGAGGTGATAGGAGTGTTTGAGGAAATGGAGTGCAGATGGAAGGAGATAAAGATACCGTAAGGTATAAAAAAAAAGAAATATATGATATAGATAAAAAACGAATAGACATGGAAGACGTTGAAAATATAAATAACTCTTTAGCATAAGAGAAATAAGCAAAATCACAGCCAAAGAAAACTATGATAAACGAAGGAAAAAGATAAAGATGAAAAGGGAAAATTTATGAAGTGGAGAAAGACTTTAATTGACATTATGAAAGAGCGAGAGAGAGAGAGAGAGAGAGAGAGAGAGAGAGAGAGAGAGAGAGAGAGAGAGAGAGAGATTAGGAGAATTAATTGCTAAATGGCATATTTATGTGTATAAGTGTGTGAAAAAATATATATATATATATATATATATATATATATATATATATATATATATATGTATATATATATATATATATATATATATATATATATATATGTATATATATATATATATATATATATATATATATATAT
>NC_090732.1:1927461-1939961 GCF_036898095.1 Palaemon carinicauda | reverse complement strand
AAAAGGATCACTGACGCGAATTTCTTAAGTCAGCCATAAAGGTCAGAAGAACCGAATAGGAAAGAATTCTTATGAGTAAGAATCGCGCAAGGTATGAAAGAGATGAAGTCAGGCGGGGTGAGGGGTGGCCGATGTTGACAGGGAGCGTTCGCTACAGGCAATATTGTGAGTGACATTGCGTCATCGCCAACCCGCTCCCATATCAACCTCAGCCGTACCTGCTGAGATGACTTTTGTGATACGGTGCGGTAGAATGAGCTTTTCTCTGGATTCCAAAGTGGTTGTGGGGACGTGTGGAGTCTGTGAAGGGTAATTTATTTGATAGTGTAGGCTACAATGTTTCTTTTTTTTTTTTTTTTGGAGGGGGGGGGGGTTTGAAAATACTCGATATTTTTATAGATTCATGATGTGGAATTTATTGTAGTTTTTCTATATTTTATTGAGCTACTCAATAACCTTTTTATAAATTAATTATGTGCATTTTTTCTAGAGTTTTTTTTATTAAACTACTCAACAGTCTTTCTAGATTCATGTTGTGCAATATTTATCTAGTTTCTTTTTTTTATCATTATTAAACTACTCATTCACCTTTTTATAGATTCGTGATGAGCAATTTTTCAAATTTTTATTTTTTATTTTTATTAAACTACTCATTCACCTTTTAATAGATTCATGATGTGCAATTTTTCAAGTTTTTTTTTTCTTTTTTTCTATTAAACTTCTCAATATGCTTTTTATAGATTCATGATATGCATTTTTTTTTTTAATAAACTACTCATTTACCTTTTTATAGAGTCATGGGTAATTTCTCTTGAGAAATATGGTTGAAAAAAGTCTATAGAATATCTATCACATTCTTTTTTTCCCTTTTTATATGATGTAGTTTCAAGGTAGAGATGATACAAATCTTCAGTTCTTTTATTATCAAATAGATTTTGCTTTATTTTAAACAAATTTAACTATTATGGGATTCCCTAGAGTTTTTTTATATGAGAGAGAGAGAGAGAGAGAGAGAGAGAGAGAGAGAGAGAGAGAGAGAGAGAGAGAGAGAGAGAAGGACGACATACATGGGCAGATGAAACCTACCATAAACAGTTAATCTATCTTTTCTCTCTCTCTCTCTCTCTCTCTCTCTCCTCTCTCTCTCTCTCTCTCTCTCTCTCTCTCTCTCTCTCTCTTATATATATATATATATATATATATATGTATATATATATATATATATATATATATATATATAATATATATATATATATACTGTATATACATACATATATGTGTGTATATATACATGTATATATACACACACGTACAAACATATATATACATACATACACACACACACACACATATATATATATATATATATATATATATATATATATATATATATATATACTGTATATATATAAATATACACACATACACACACATATATATATATATATATATATATAGATTATTCAAAGGAATACAGTTTCCTAAGCAGAATTTCCCCCTCCTCTCTCTCTCTCTCTCCTCTCTCTCCTCTCTCTCCTCTCTCTCTCTCTCTCTCTCTCTCTCTCTCTCTCTCTCTCTCTCTCTCTCCAAATACCGAACAAATATAGGAGACTGAAGACTGTACCCGTTTAATCCCATACGTATATTATGATGGAAGGAAAGATTTAATGAAGTGCTTCGTCTTCTTGAATTCTAGAGTGGGATTTCTTCACCGAACAGGATGTCCATCGTTGTTCTTTTAAATGATTCATCATCGGAGGTCATCTGTCATCTTCAAGACAAGGTAGAGGAGGTTTGGTGTTAAGTTTTCATACCGAAACTCAATATGAGAGTTCGCAAAGGCCATGCTCAATCCAGCTGTGTTTTAGCACTTGTTTGTTGCAATTATTATCTCCAAGTAAAAAGATTATCATAACGCTTGTCAAAGTTACCCCAGTATTGTTCTATTATTCAAACTCGTTAGTTTCGTTGGTCGCTGCAATCTCACCATCCTTGCTAGCTACGGATGGGGGGTTTGGGGAAATATAGCTCTATCAGTTGAGTCATCAGGAGCCATTGCCTAGCCCTTCTTGGTCCTAGTCTAAGTGGAGAGGGGGTTTGGGCGCTGTTCATATATATACTGTACATGGGCTCTATAGTTTCTTGTAGCGTCTGCAACCTCACCACCCTTGTGAGCTAAGGATAGTGGGTTTGGGGCAGCCTATAGGGTCTACCTGCTGAGTCATCAGCAGCCATTACCTGGCCCTCATTGGTCCTAACTTGGGTGGAGAAGGGGCTTGGGATATGTTTATATGTATACTGTATATGGACTCTATAGGTTCTTGTAGTGTCTGCAACCTCACCATCCTTGTGAGCTAAGAATGTTGGGTTTTGGGCAGCCTATAGATCTACCTACTGAGTCATCAGCAGCCATTACCTGGCCCTCATTGGTCCTAGCTTGGATGGAGAGAAGACTTGGTCGCTTATCATATGTATATATGGTCAGTCTCTAGGGCATTGTCCTGTTTGATAGGGCAATGTCACTGTCCCCTTGCCTCTGCCATTCATGAGCGGCGTTTAAACCTTTAAACTGGGGTTAGCTGGAAGCATTCCTTCACCAAGAAATTACAAGGTGTGTTTTCGACTGTGTCCTTTAATTTTAAATAAAAGTTTCAGAATATCTTACTTATTTTTTCAATTTTATGCATTGATTTCCCATAAAAGAATGCTGCAGATTAAAGAGACATTGAGTGCATACTATTACAAGGTGTGATTTTGACTTTGTCCTTTAATTTAAAATAAATTTACGTCATGTGAGGGATAGCTTTTTGTATACAAGCAATTCTACATTTTTGTTCAACGTTATGAATTGATTTCCAATAATAGAATGTTACCAATTAAAGAGATATTGATAACATACTATTCAGGAACGGGCTATTTAATGAATTTAACAAATATTGATGTCAATAATGATATTTATGAATGCATAAATGAATCATTAGTTCACAAATGTATTTAATTTCGAACAAAATGATGATGATAAGGTTTATAACTCAAACATATAACAGATGGATAATAGAGAGAATTCCTTATAAAGCAAGAATTCTATATTGCTTTGACCTTTTATTATTATTATTATTATTATCATTATTATTATTATTATTATTATTATTGTTATTATTATTATTATTATCATTATTATTATTATTCTTTTTTATTACTGTTATTATTATTATTATTATTATTATTATTATTATTATCATTATTATTATCATTATTATTATTATTATTCTTATTTTATTTTCAATTATTATTATTATTATTATTATTATTATTATTATTGTTATTATTATTATTATTATTATTATTATTATCATTATTATTATTACTTGCTAAGCTACAACCCTAGTTGGAACAGTAGGATGCTATAAGCCCAGGGGCCCCAACAGGGAAAATAGCTCAGTGAGGAAAGGAAACAACAAAAAATTAAATATTTCTAAAATGTTTTGTTCCTTAAAAGGCAGACTTGAAGTGGAGCTCTAGACTCTAGATTTAGTTATAGTGGTCTTCAGAACAATTACTGAGCAAGCCAAGAATATTTACTGAGAATTAATTTCCTAGATAAACCAGTCGTTGGGCCGACATTTCTGAGAGTGTTACATGAAGTTATAATGATTTTGGATGTCTCAAAGACCTTCTAGTCCATCCGCGGAGACTGCATGTGCTCTTGGATAGAGCGAATTAGTTTAAACGTTTAGAAAGTCTCTATGATCTTGTCTAACTTATTCTTGAACTCGTTTACCGTCTTACTGTTTACTACATCCGCTGGAAGTCTATTTCCTGTATCTTACAGTCATTTTGTATGTAAAGAAATTAACACATTGAGTGGTGTATCTGTTCAATTCCAGTTTGAGAGAGAGAGAGAGAGAGAGAGAGAGAGAGAGAGAGAGAGAGAGAGAGAGAGAGTTTCAGGAAATGTTTTAATACGTTCATTAGGAAAGCACGGTATAGAAAGAGAGAGAGAGAGAGAGAGAGGAGAGAGAGAGAGAGAGAGAGAGAGATGAGAGAGAGAGAGAGAGTGTTTCAGGAAATGTTTTAATACATTCTTCAGGAAAGCTTGGTATAAAGAGAGAGAGAGAGAGAGAGAGAGAGAGAGAGAGAGAGAGAGAGAGAGAGAGTTTCAGGCAATGTTTTAATAAATTCTTCAGGAAAGTACGGCATAGAGAGAGAGAGAGAGAGAGAGGAGAGAGAGAGAGAGAGAGAGAGAGAGAGAGAGAGAGAGAGACTGTTATAAATGAGAATACGCCAAATTCTGTTGCACCTAGTTGCAAGAAGTTCATTCTGGATTCCATGCAACATTCAGCGTCCTGTGAAGTCGAGGCGCAGAGGGGGCACTCCCAAATTTCACAAAAGTCTCGCACGGAAGTTCTTGGAAAATATAAGATACACAGGGGTCGTGTTTGAACGCTGCAGTGGACATGCATGGCGAATGGACCATGTTATCAAAGGACACACCACACACACACACACACACACACACACACCCTGTTGCTCTCAGAGACACGAAATATCGATATCGCTTCCGGTTCGTTTTCTGTTCATTGAGGAACCTATATTTCCTTTCACCTTTTCGATGCTATTTCTATTTATGGTTTCTATCTTCGATTTTTTAGTTCTTAGAACGTTTTTTATTATTTTTTTTTTATTTAGATTCGGGTTACAAGATAGTTTGCGAATTTTTTGAGAAGGATTTGGAAATATAATTGAAAGTATCGTGTTATCAATTGAAATATACATGAGCTATTTTCTTAATAATCTGTAGTTAAGAAGGTTTTTTTTTAGAAGGATTTGGGAATATGGATGAAATTCAAGTATTGCGTTATTATATGAAATATATATGAGCTATTTTTTTAATAATCAGTAGTTTAAAACGTTTTTGTATTTAGATTTGGGTTACAAAATAGTTTGCGAATTTTTAGAAGGATTTGGAAATATAATTGAAATTCAAGTATTGAGGTAATGCAAGAAATATACATCACTATTTTTTTTAGTAATCTGTAGTTTAAAACGTTTTTGTATTTAGATTAGGGTTACAAGATAATTTGCGAATTTTTTTAGAAGGATTTGGATATATGGATGAAATTCAAGTATTGAGTTGATACAAGAAATATACATGAGCTATTTATTTCAGTAACTTGTAGTTTGGGAGGAAGAAAAAAAAAGTTACAGCAACTTTTTTTTGGTTAAATGGAAAAGAAATTTTAGAAAGTTTGGAAATATGGCTGAATTTCATTCATTTAATCATTTCCAGCATTTTTCATAAAAGTTGATCCATGAAAGTTACATTACTCTTTGATTAGGATTGGGCCTAGGAAACTGTTCACAAACAAACACACACACACACACACACACACACACACACACAAACAAACAAACACGCAGACAGGGGCGAAAACATAACCTCCTTCCAACTTCGCTGGCGGAGGTAAAAATGGTAAACTTTTCTCTAGTTAGCTTTGATTTGTCCTCTGAGATTTTCATTGAAGGAAGAGCCATATTTTAGGACTTTATTTATGATTTATTTCAAATATATAAATATTTCAGTTATGACAAATATTTCTATACAAAAAATAAAGACAAATATTCTTATGAATTAACTATATTTAATGGCTAAGTTAAAGAGAAATGTATAAAATCCATATATAGGAGGCAATACAATTAATCCAATCGAAATTTTTAGATACTTCAATTGTGAAAAACATTTCTACAAAGAAATTGAAAGTAAAAAATACATAAGAATTAAACGTATATTCATGAAACTAAACTGTATAGTTAATGGCAAGGTTAAAGAGAAATGCATAACGTCCATCTATAGGGAAGGAATAGTATTAATGCAATCAGGGTCTTCCAATTCCTGTGTCCTTTCATGATAGATGCAGATTGATGTCGAGAATCAATTTTCCTTTGCCACTGACAGTATTTATTGACTAGAAGACTATGCTGGTAGATATTTACCTCCGCCAACGAAGTTGGAAGGAGGTTTTACACCCTGTTTGTGTGTGTTTGTTCCTGAACAGATTCCTGACAACACTTTTAATCGTAGTGTAATGAGACTTGCAGGGATTAACTATTATGTAAAAAGCTGGAAATTATTAAATTTTGGGAGGTCAAGGTCAAAGGCCAAAGGTTAATTATCAAAGGTTAAAGGTCAAAGGTCAAGGTTACTGTCAAGAAAAAATGTATAATTCACGTAATCAGACATAAGTTTGGACTTCATAGTCACAGAGACTTCAAACTTGGCTCATATTTGAGTGTAAAAAAATCCACGCCAAATACTAATGTTAAGGTCAAAGGTCAAGGTAAAGGTCGACCAAAAGGTCTAGAAATGAGCTGCTGCAGCAGAGGTCTGAGCTCTACTGAGTGCCCCTCTAGTTGACAGATGAATCTTTAGAGGGGGCTGTAAAGCAATAGATGAGGATTAAGTATGTTATTATGCAATTTAGTAAATGATAGAACGATTGATATATAAGAGTCAGAGATTATACCACCCCATTTTAAAAGAAAATTCAAAACGTTCGTAAGAACAGAGAACAGAATTAGTTGATCATCTGTTTCTTGCCATAATGAATTCGTAAATCCTATTTAGTAACATAGTTTTTAGAATATTGCACTTTTTCAGAACTTAAGTATTCTTTAAGTATGTTATTATTATTACTATTATTATTATTATTATTATTATTATTATTATTATTATTATTACTAGGTAACCTACAACCCTACTTGGAAAAGTAGGATCCTTTAAGCCCAAGGGCTCCAACAGGGAGAATAGTCCAGTGAGGAAAGGAAAATGAGGAAATAAATAAACTATAAGAGAAGTAACTAATAGTTAATATAAAACATTTTAAGAACAGTATGCGACATAGAAAGAGAAATTATTGGCAAGATAGAGCAGGTAGATTATGGAAAAAACTATATAAGAAAAAACTATAATATTTTAGGAATATAGGGTTGTTGTGGCATATTAGTAACGTCTCTGCCTCGTGGTCGCCAGACTGTGGTTCGAGTCCCCGCTCAAACTCGTTAGTTCCTTTAGTGTCAGTGACCTCACTATCCTTTTGAACTAAGGATGATGTTTTGAGGGAGCCTGTAGACCTACCTGCTGAGTCATCAGCAGCCATTGCCTGGTCCTTCCTGGTCCTAACTTGGGTGGGGGGTTTGAGGAAGCCTATAGATCTACCTGCTGAGTCATCAGCAGCCATTGCCTAGCCCTTCCTGGTCCTAACTTGGATGGAGAGTTGGCTTCGGCTCTGGTCATATGTATATATGGTCAGCCTCTAGGGCATTGTCCTGCTTGCTAGGGCAAAGTCACCGTTCCTTGCTTCTGCCAGTCTAGCTTTAAAAATCTCGTTCCTCAAACCCCGAAGAATATTAGTTCACCAAACTTTCAACTGGGCTCCACAAGGCACTAGAAGAGTTGAAAGTCCCAGGCCCACATGGCTGAGGAATATGAAGCGTAAAGTAGGAGACGATGAATGGAGAAGTATTGATTTAAAAGCTCAAGATACAGACGACTGGTGAAATCTAACCGAGGCCCTTTGCGTAGGCGTAGGAGGCGATGATGATGATGATGATGATTGTGATTATAACTGAATGAAAGAAAATCATGGAAAATGAATCCTTTGTCAGTCAGTCGTACTCAAAGAGACAAAAACAATAGACAAGGAAAATGAAAACAATGAAAAAGAGCTAGAGAAGAATCATGGGTCCGAATCCCTTACTGTGATTGGAAAGTTCCTTTGACGAAAAATGAAACAATAAAAAATTAAAAACAATTATGATCATTAAATGCGTGATAAATTATAATTTTTCCCATACCTGTATTATTATTATTATTATTATTATTATTTCTTGTTAAGCTGCATTTTTTCCCTTTGCCTATACTATGCACACAATTGAGTTACATATATCTAATTTCACATATATTTCTGTTCTTGAATATCAAAATTATACGGTATGGTATGTTATGAGAATATCAAAGTTTACTCTCTCTCTCTCTCTCTCTCTCTCTCTCTCTCTCTCTCTCTCTCTCTCTCTCTCTCTCTCCTCTCTCTCTCTCTCTCTCTCATTTTTCCGTTTACCTATATATATTCAATTCTGCATAATACCCAATTCTTTAATATTCAAATAATTCGGTATGCTATGAGAATATCTCTCTCTCTCTCTCTCTCTCTCTCTCTCTCTCTCTCTCTCTCCTCTCTCTCTCTCTCATTTTTTCCTTTACCTATACATACGAATGAGTTAGACATATTCAATTCTTCACATAACTCAATTCTTTAATATTCAAATCACTCGGTATGCTATGAGAATATCTCTCTCTCTCTCTCTCTCTCTCTCTCTCTCTCTCTCTCTCTCTCTCTCTCTCACTCTCTCTCTCTCTCTCTCATTTTTTCCTTTTACCTATACATACGAATGAGTTAGGCATATTCAATTCTGTATATAACCCAATTCTTTAATATTCAAATCATTCGGTATGCTATGAGAATATCTCTCTCTCTCTCTCTCTCTCTCTCTCTCTCTCTCTCTCTCTCTCTCTCTCTCTCTCTCTCTTCAACATAGCTCGAACCATGGAAGCAGCCCCATCCCTTCCAATAATTCAGTCAGCCAATCATATTCGACCGTGGCCTCCATGACATTCAGATTATCCTCCTCTCCTCCCCTTCGTCTCCAATCAGTCCAAGGTCTAATCTTCTCCGATGTTCTAATCCTTATCTGTTATCTCGGCGACAACTAATTTCACCCAGGAGGGGTCTGCCAGTGCTTTCTTTACTCTGCTAGATGAATGTTCGACTGTTAATTAAGGGAGATAGTTCTTGTAAATTCTAAAGCTGCCTTGAGGCAGTTTACATACGATGCATTGTTTTTTTTATTTAGGCTCGAGATTCAATCCGATGTTTGTTGACGTGGGTGCGTTCGCTATACATAATTCTTTTTTAATGTTTATTAAGATTTTGTTTATTCTTTTAAGGTTTAACTTGTTGTTGTTATTATTATTATTATTATTATTATTATTATTATTATTATTATTATTACAATTGCTTCTCCAATGGTCCAACAATGATTTTGAATATATCCAAAAATGAGGAAAGAAAGAAATTTTAGCACTATATGGATATTTATTTTATTCTCTCTCTCTCTCTCTCTCTCTCTCTCCTCTCTCTCTCTCTCTCTCTCTCTCTCTCTCGTTTTTATGCAATATCATATCAGTAGGGCAAGTATTTTGACCTTACCTTACATATATATATATATATATATATATATATATATATATATATATATATATGTATATATATATATATGTATATATATACTGTATATATGTATATACATAGTGTATATATAATGTGTGTGTTTTTGTACATGAATATAGGTTTGTATGCAACATGGTAAGGGCATAAGAATACTATCACTGTCTTAGAAAGCGACTAAAAGGACAGCTATTGCCTTGCAGTCTTGCAGTTTAGTAACAGGCAAGGCCCACTCCCAGTTAATTATGTAAACTGCTGGCTTGCAGTTAGACTAGTAAGATAAAGGTTGGATACACAGTCAGTAAACGTGGTTGAGGATTAAAAGGGCTTGCGATAGTGAAAATCCTCTGCAAAATTATAAATCCTACCTGATGCTAAAAGGACGCATCAGGCAACCGACCCCTTAATGTAAGGATGACGTTGGAAAAGAAGACCTGGATATACGTTTGTAATTGTGCTTGCATACCGAGAGAGAGAGAGAGAGAGAGAGAGAGAGAGAGAGAGAGAGAGAGAGAGAGAGATGAGAGAGAAGACCATATGATTTTGTTATCTTAATTATATCCGTTAGTTATTCATAGCACAAGCTATCAAAACAACAAGGTAAAACCTGACAATATTTGAAACATCAGAAACCTAAAATAAAACGGAGTATGTTCATATATATCGACTAAAGCAAATACGACTTTATTTTCTACCGAGCCAATCCTGAGAAGTAATCCAATCGTATATTGCATCGAGAATTTTTTTTTTTCTGTTTTACCCCTCCTATAATCTTTCCTCCGCTGGCAATACGAGGTTAAAATTGCCATTGGGGAACGAGTTGCCTAATGAACACCTCGGTCTTTTCTTTCCCAATGTAGGCAACGCGGCAGCCTGGCACAACGGAAATTTCAATGAGATTAGCATTTTGATTGCCTTATGTCTCTCGTAGCTAGTGAATTATACCCGGGCGAGAGTTTGTGGTAGAGGATGAGGGAGGTCAGAGTCGTGTGAGAAGGATTGAATGGATTCTGTGAACCTATGTTTTGAAGATAATTGTGAATACAGTATATGTAAAAAAAAAAAAAATATGGAAATATACTACGATGTATATGCACTGTTAAAGAAAAATCGTAATTTTAATCGGAAATTCTTATTAAAAATACATTGTTCTCAACCGTATTTCTGTAAAATACAGGCGACCGTAATTTTGCCTTACTTTGTTATTATCTTTTACGGGTGTGTGACCGTAATATCAATCTTTTACGTCAATATAACCGTTTTTAAAACGGTAAAAATCCTGGAATAGAGGTTGCCAGACATTTTCGGTTTTTTTAATTACAAATTTTTAACAGTGGACGTTATAAACTGTAAGATTGTGAATGTGTATTTCATAAAAAAAGTTAAAAAAAAAATGGATTGTCGAAATATTTTGAGGTCGAAGCACAGTTCAGGAAGCTTTATGTTATTTTGTGGTAGTAAATATATCGTTATATTCCAATTTACAGTATATAACAAAAGATACTTTCCCACAAATATATTTATTGTGACGAGCCGAGAGAAGGTTGTGACTCAAAGGCAGGATGAAAGCAACTGAGTAACTTTATTACAGAACATCCGTTTATATATACATAAATTTCAGGCAAAAAGGGCATAAGAGACATAACAGGCAATTTCATGTTCAACCGACACCGCACCGGTTAACAGTTAAAGGTGAGAAAAACAGTCATGTTATTTCAGGTCCTTATCAGTGCGAGAGGAGAGCGAAGATACAAAGCATGATATATACACAAAATGAAATGTCGTTACTATGAACGATCGTGTGACACACGGTTGGTACATTATGTATATTTACACATATAAACACTTCTATATATTATCATCTTCATCATCATCAGCTGTGGCCAGTCCTCTATAAGACAAAGGCCTCAGACATATCCTTCGACTTGCATCTGTTTATGGTCTTTCTAGGCCAGTCGATGCCCGCAAATTTTCTTATTTCATTAATCCATCGTCTCACTCTGTTACATCCACTATCGTCTGTATATGGTGTTTCTATGCAAATCTATGCCCGCAAATTTTCGTAGTTCGTCAATCTATCGCCGTCTCTGTTTTATATATATATATATATATATATATATATATATATATATATATATATATATATATATACATATATACCGTATGTATATATATATATATATTTATATATATATAAATATATATATATATATATATATATATGAACATATATATATATATATATATATATATATATATATATATATATATATATATGTGTGTGTGTGTGTGTGTGTGTGTATATATATATACTGTATATATATATATATATATATATATATATATATATATATACATATATATATATATGTATATATATATATATATATATATATATAAATATATATATATATATATATATATATATATATATATATATATATATGCATACAAACACCTACACAAATTACATCAAAGTGTGTATTGATAACATTCTACATCCTGATTTAGTCATTCTTCTGACCGTTTTTTTACCTTTCCAATCCGTATTTCTCTTCTGCCCAATCCAAATATGCCTATGCAACACAAACAAACAGTCGCCAATATTTCCCCACACAGAGACGTTTCGCCAGTATACCGATGCAAATTCATTGTTTACAGAAGGTATCACTGTGAACTGAGATAGAAACTCCATGTACAAACAATAAAAAGAGTTCCTGAGGTAAAAGTAACTTGGTTAGAACTGCAAACTGAACATTCCCCACTAAAGGTTGTGGTGGCCTGAGTGACTGAACATTCCCCGCTAAAAGTTGTGGTGGCCTGAGTGGTAAAGTCATTGCCACCTGGTGATCGCCAGACTGGGGTTCGAATGCCGCTCAAGATCCTTAGTTCCTTTGGTCGCTGCAGTCTCACTATCCTTGTGAGCTAAATATGGGGTGATTGGGGGACCCCAAAGGTCTATCTGCTGGGTCATCAGCAGCCATTAGCTAGCACTCCTTGGTCCTAGCTTAGGAAGACGTTGGGCAGGGCACAAGCCACCCGCTGAGATACTACAGCTAGAGATATGAGGTCCTTTGACTTGCCAGACAGTATTACATTGTATCCTTCTCTCTGGCTACGGTCTATTTTCCCTTTACCTACACACACACAGAATAGTCTGGTCTATTTGTTACATATTCTCCTCTGTCCTTATTTCTCTACCTTTTGCTCGACCTT
>NC_090732.1:1916104-1924461 GCF_036898095.1 Palaemon carinicauda | reverse complement strand
TAAGTATTAACACTATTCCAACAATATTTTTCTCTGGAAATATAAATGATATAAATGTTTTGAAATTCACGTATGCAATTTTGTACAAAATATTTCTTTTGTTTTCCTATATTAATTATATCGAATTTTGATTCCTGTTAACTATTTTTTGGTTTAAGCAAGAATAATTAATGGCAAGTCTATTTATTTTGATAATACCCAACTAATATTACTGCCAAAGATTTGTGGTGGCCTGTTGGTAACGTCCTTGCCTGGTGATTGCCAAGCTGGGGTTCGAGTCCCGCTCAAACTCTTTAATTCCTTTAGTCGCTGCAACCTCACCAACCTTGTGAGCTACGGATGTAGGGTATGGGAGAGTACATAGGTCTATCTGCTGAGTCATCAGCAGCTATTGCCTGGCTGTCCATGGTCCTGGCTTGGGTGAAAAGGGACCTGGGCGTTGATCCTATATATATATATATAATATATATATATATATATATATATATATATATATATATATATATATATATATATATATATATATATATATATATATGTGTGTGTGTGTGTGTGTGTGTATGTATGTATATATATACACACACACACACTATATATATATATATATATATATATATATATATATATATATATATATATATATATATATATATATATACATATATTTACGTATGTATATATATATATATATATATATATATATATATATATATATATACATAAATTTATATATATATATATATATATATATATATATATATATATATATATACACACACACACATATATATATATATATATATATATATATATATATATATATATATATATATAAGTTTCATAAAAAACTTGATAATACAAACACTTCGATAATAAAGTTTCTTTAAAAAAACACAATTTGTAAAGCTTATAATCTAATCTATAAGGAATCATTAATGCATCTACACAATAACGACTGTATTGTATAATTTCATCGAGATTTATTGCACAATGTATAAAACTGAACGCGAATTTGATCAAAACTAAAATACTTTCTGTAATGTCTTTGCCAGAGAAAAATCACTGATCAAAATTAAAATACTTTCTTTCAATATCTTTGCCAGAGGAAAATCACTGATGATATTATCAAACGATAAACGATAAATGTTGCGAATCAATTCTTTATCCTGAGCAGCTGAGAAAAAGATATTTCTCCAGAAATAATAAAAAATCATTATGAATAAAACATGTCATGGTGAATAAATGACACTCTGGGTTTTAGAGAAACATCATGCATGTAAAATCTTAAACCAAAAATTATCTATCACGCAATGCAATGGATTAAATATATGAAAACTAAAGATTTCTATGTTAATTTAATGGATAAACCCGGGTACATACCTCGTGACGTCATAGAATTAGCTCCGCCCTCACTACCTGACTTGGATAAACCTTATTTATATTGACTTTGGTTTGACCAACGTGTATAAAAAACTCCATTCATACGTTCAACCATCACTTTAATAATGTGTCGAGTTTGACAAACCGTTTGACTGCGTGAAACCTACTAAAATCACCCATCTCTCTTAGGCCATCATCTGATGGGTGAAGCAGGGTTGCCATACGGTAGCGTAAACTTAAACGTTTACATTATTGTTTTTGTCGTATTTAGTGCTTCAAAATAATGAAATTATGTTTGAAAATTGATAGGATAATTATATTTCAATATAAATGAAGCAAAAAATCTGCCGATACACATTCTGAAAACAATATTTTGCCGAAAGTTTTAATAATGGTTAGCGAAACAGTTGGCAGCCATTTTCGTACTTTGTTTACAACTACGGCTCGTGTAAAGTTTGAACTTCTCCCGAACTTTCTGTGTTTTCTTTAGTTTATTGGCCATTTTATGAGTTGTTGATACTCGACACGATGTCGAGCAGTGATAGTGAGTGTGCTGATGACCCTCAACTCACCACACCGAGTGGCAATAGCGTAAATATTGGGTTTTTCTGTCGTAAAACCGTGCATCCTGCAAGAGCTAAGAGACAACGCATGGTGTTTATAGAGTAGGTTTACATATTCTTCTGGTTAAAATTCCGTGTTAGTTATTGAGGGTTAGTGACATTGATCTAGATTATAACTGGCCTAGTAAAGGTGCTGAGGCAAGTGTTAACACATTAGCAAGTGTTTAGAACGGGAACACCGAAATTGACAGTCCTATAGGTAGAAGGTTGCTCAAGGCATCAGCCACACGTTGAGATACGCTCTAGAGTCTTGGGTCTTATCTGGCCAGATACTATTACTTTAGATCCATTCATTTTTTCCGTTGCCTACGCATATACCGAATACTGGGTACTTTCCAATTGGTAAGGGTAGAGAAGACTCTTTAGGTATGATAAGCAGCTCTTCTAAGACACACTACAATCAAACCGTTGTTCTCCTGTCTTAGGTAGAGCCATAGCCTCGGAAACACACTATCGGGTTCAGAATTCTCTTGCTTGAGGGTATAATCGGGTATACTATTCTATGTTTCATTTAATCCTTTCCTCACTTGAGCTATTTCTCCTGTTAGAGCCACTGGGCTTATAGCAGTTTGCTTTTCCATCTAGGGTTATAGCTTAGCTAGCAATGATATGATAATAATAATAGTGATAGTATTGGGACTATTGAGACCCGAAAGAGGGCCCAGAAATAGATTGTAAAAAAAAAAATGGTAAAGCAGTTTAGCGTATGGATAAGACTGGGCTAATAGAGTAGCTTAGGAAAATAAGAATTCAGGGTTAAAGTTATGTAAGTTTTGCTCACACAAATTGAAAACGAAGCGAAAAGCCTGCGCTTAGTGAAAGCAGTGTTCACAGTGATGCATTATGGTGTAGCCAACACAGTTTGTAAGAAAGGGGTTTGTACAATGCTTTGTGTTAGTAGGGATAGGGAGCAGTATATTTCCTAGAAAAAGATGAAAAGGCCTCTCCGACTGGCCAGCTGATCGACGTGGTTGTTAACTTCTACCAGATCTTCACTTCGCGGCTGAACGTAATGTGTGACCACTCTTCTTTTGCATGCTGTTTTATTATAGTTTTTTATTACACGTGATTGTTTGCATGTTAGTTTTAACATTATTAATTGATTTTATTATTATTACCAATGATAGTGTCTTGTTTGTGTCTGTATAATGTATGCAATAAGGGTCAACAGTTTCGTGCTGTTTCATAGTTTTAACATTATTGATTAATTTTATTGTTATAACCAATGTTATTTTCTTTGTGTCCTTATAATGTGTGTAAGAAGGGTCGACAGTATTTTACTGTTTCATAGTTTTTCAACATTATTAATTGGTTTGATTATTATCAATATTATTTCTTGTTTGTGTCCTTGTACGTAATAAGGGTAAACAGTACCATACTGTTTGTCAACTTTAGCATTGTTGTTCATCTGTCTGGCTATTAATATAACCATCAATGGTGTACTAGGCCATTCTAGATAATTTTAACATTTACGTCAACCTAACTTCGGCTCTGGTGTAACTAAAATTTTCCCGAAATTTGTGTTTTCTAGTGTTTTGTCTACTTTAGGAATTTTAGGTTGACTGCATTACTTATTAATTTTGTCATCAGTCTTACGGTCAATCATGTGTCATGTGATTAATCATGCCATCAATCATGGTCCTGGCCATTTTTAGTGAACTTAAACCTTCATTTGAACCTAACCTGATGCAAATTATAAGGGTATAACCGCATTACTTAGTACTTATATCATCTATCATCAATTTTACGATAATTCATGTGCCATGCGATTAATCAAGGCATCAATCATGTGCTTGGTCATTTTTATTGAACTTAAACCTTCATTTGAACCTAACCTAATGCAAATTATAAGGGTATAACGGCATTACTTAGTGCTTATATCATCAATCTTGTGATATTTCATGTGCCATGTGATTAATCAAGGCATCAATCATGTGCTTGGTCATTTTTAGTGAACGTAAACCTTCATTTGAACCTAATATAATGAATTTTTTGTCATTTATATCGTGAAATTGGTATTAAATCATTTAAAAAAAGGTGAAACTAGATGAAAATACCTCGTAAAGTAAGAAGTTCGTGACTATTTGGAGTTCCAAATTAAAAAGCTAATTTTCTCCTTTTTTTTTTTTTTTTTTTTTTTTTTTTAATAGGACGAATGATATGTTTAGGATTGTGAGAATTCAATGTAAACAATGAATTGTCTTTGTCTCGGCTTCAATGACCTTAGATGTCAGGATGCCAGAGAAATCCTAATCAATCAATCAATCTCTGATGGTCAACGGGGTATGATTAATAATGTTCAAACTACTGACATGATGTAATTCATAAAACCGTCAACAGATGGCAGTTTTAACACTATTGCATTAATTTATTTCTTTTTTATATTATGTTTTGGAATTGCACGCTATTTGGGGGGGGAAGGGGAGAAAGTGGGGACCTTTGCTTACCTTATATGTGATAACCACAATGGTATATATATATATATATATATATACATACATACATAAATACATATATATATTTATACATACATACATTCATACATATATATATATATATATATATATACTTATATATATGTATATATATAATGTGTGGGTGTTGTATATATTTTATATATATATATATATATGTATATATATATTTATATAAAAATATATATATATATATATATATATACATATATATATGAATATATATGTATATATATGTATTTATATATATATATATATATGTATATATACATATTTATATATATGTATATATATGTATATATATATTTATATATATATGTATATATATATATTTATATATATATGTATATATATATATTTATATATATATATGTATATATATATGTATATATATATATATATATGTATATATATATATATATATATATATACACATTCTACTATGTATATGTGAATCCCCCACTGGGGACAAAATTGTTTTGTTTCAAATATATAAATGTTATTCTTGGATATTTAGAAAATATTTAAAGTCTAGGATAAGAACATTTAAAAGCTGAAAGCTTTAAATTAAGAACGTAAACAATTGTCAGTATCATTTACTGGATGATAATGTCTCATCAATATATCAGTTAGTCTCCCTCTCTCTCTCTCTCTCTCTCTCTCTCTCTCTCTCTCTCAGAGCCTCAAGCTCCATCTCCATCAGGAATACTGAACAGTATTCCTTCTGTTATTATGCATTAACTCATTGATTATTACCATTAAGGTCCAGGAAATATATCAGGTTTAAATCAATACGAGATAGGACAAATAACTCTCTCTCTCTCTCTCTCTCTCTCTCTCTCTCTCTCTCTCTCTCTCAGAGATGTATATTTCATCCCTGACTTTCATTTCCTCTTTCCATTTATCGCTCATAATTAAAATAATCAACACCAGAGGTATCGTTGTCTTTAAGCTGCTTTTGGAATAAATGAATGAGAGAGAGAGAGAGAGAGAGAGAGAGAGAGAGAGAGAGAGAGAATGAACTTGTTATTGCTAGCCATTTCATATGTAAATATAAATGTATAAGTTAATGGTATAGAATACTGTTGCACAATTTATTCGGAAGGTGTCAACTGACACAGCTTGACATATAAGTGGTTTTATGCTAATCATTCCTTGAGATATCACAGGCGTTGCTTAATTCAATTTCGAGGGGAGTGCCAAAGAGCCGTTAGAATAAATTAACTACGTCTTTTAAGGTGCTAAAAGAAGATACCTTGTTCCATTAGATGTCTCGTGGTTGGTAAGGAAATGTGTGCAGTCGACAAGAGTGCTTCGTTGTTTGGGGGAAAAGATTGATGGAAATACTGAAATATTTACCTCCGCCAACGAAGTTGGAAGGAGGTTATGTTTTCTCCCCTGTTTGTTTGTTTGGGAGCAGCTTCTTGGCCACAATTTTAGTCTGTCAACGAAGTTGGAAGTAGGTTATTTTTTCGCCCATATTTGTATTTTGGTTGTGTGTGTGTGTGTGTGCTTATTTGTGAACAGCTTCCTGGCCACAATTTTCATAGTAGAGTAATGAAATTCGCACGGATTAACTGCTATGTATAAACCTGGAAATGATTCAATTTTGGATGTTCAAGGTCAAAGGTCAAGGTCACGGTCAAGCAAAATGTCCAATTCACGTAATCAGCCTCAAGTTTGGACATCGTTGTCACAGAGACTTAAAAATTGGTTCATATTCGAGTGTATGAAAATCCACGCTAATCAATACATGTTAAGATCAAAGGTCTTGGTCAAGGTCGAGAAATAAGCTGCCACGGCGGAGGTCTGCTCTCTACTGAGTGCCCTTCTATTTTATTATGTTTTTTTACCTTACTTCCCAATGAAAGCGAAGATTGTATCATTAAGGAATTAATTTCATATTCATGTTATTTACGTAGATTTCATAGATTGTCCACAAACTACGTCATTGTGTTAATCAGAAATCTTATATCATTGTATAGTGTAAGGAAACTGTATTATTTCTGTTAGGCCTAATTGGAAATTTTATTTATATATTTTTTGATAAAGTATATATTTAGAAGAACGGCGAAGAATATATTGGAGTGAAATATCTTCGTAGATTGTAAGAAAACTGTTATTTTTTTTATTAGAAATTTCATATATATATGTATATATGTATATATATATATATATATATATATATATATATATATATATATATATATTTAATACAGTACATATTAAGATGAACGGACAAGAATATATTTGAGTACAATGACCTCCGAATAAGATTATTAATTTGAAATTGACGAACATTCCTTCGGACGTGATTGAAATATATCGTGAATGAAGTCTTATGGTGGCCGATGTGGTAACGTCTCAGACTGTTGACCGCCAGACCGGGGGTTCGAGTCCCACTTAAACTCGGTAGTAGCTTTGGTCGCTGCAACATCACCATCCTTGTGAACTAGAGGTCTATCTGCTGAGTCATCAGCAGCCATTGCCTGGCCCACCTTGGGTGGAGAGTGGGCTTGGGCGCTGACCTTACGTATATATGGTCAGTCTCTAGGGCACTGTTCTGCTCGATAGGGCAATGTCACTGTCCCTTGCCTCTGCCATTCATGAGTGGCCTTTAAACCTTTAATGGTAAATGGAAAATAACTTCCATAATATTTAGATCCTTTTCAATATTTGATTAATACTAATTAACATAAAATGACAATAATAATGACGATAACAAGGATGATGATAATAGTGGGAACAATAACAAGATAGAAATATTATGAAAATTATATAAGTTCTGCCTGTGGATGTAAAAATTCTTGTTTTTATTTTTTTCCTTAGTACAGACATATTCTAGAATAATTATACATATGTAATGACTTTTGGAATATCATCTTCAAAGACTCGATAATAGTAATCCTATCAGTGACCTACCTTCTAAGATTATGACGTAAGGAAATTGATTTGTGATAACAGGTCCAGTGTAGGCTAAGCCCATAGGGGGCGGGTCTCTCTCTCTCCCTCTCTCTCTCTCTCTCTCTCTCTCTCTCTCTCTCTCTCTCTCTCTCTCTCTCTCTCTCTCTGCAAACCTTCGCCAGTCTTATTTTCAATTTTACAAAACGATTTTCCTACATACTATCAAGGCTTTTTATTTTCTTATTCCTTCTTCCCTCATATCCTTGTCCATCTTAATTCCCACATCTTTACTATGTCTCTCTCTACCTCTCTCTTACAAATACCACGCAGATTAATATTCATAGAATCTTTAAATCCTTATTTTCATTCTCTGGCAATGCTAATAACATCTTCCCTTTTGTCTACGATAATGAAAAAAACGGATGTTTTCGCATTTCTTTGCCGTGTCTTTGAAGCTGAATAGAGAACTTAGGATCTTTTATGGTGTGCCAGAGTCTCAGAATATGCGGCTGCTTTTGCGCATGCGTAGTTTGGTGCTTTTGCGCATGCGTAGTTTGGTGCTTTTGCGCATGCGTAGTTTGGTGCTTTTGCGCATGCGTAGTTTGGTGCTTTTGCGCATGCGTAGTTTGGTGCTTTTGCGCATGCGTAGTTTGGTCTTCTTGCTTGATTTGTTTTTTAATGTTTTTATATCATGTTTCTCTTTATTTTTAGGCTAGTGCTTGATATAGCTATAGGTTTTTATTTTTATTTTGGTATATTAATTTGTTTTTAATATTTCAGTTTAGTTTCGTCCGTTTGTGTGATTCTCTCTCTCTCTCTCTCTCTCTCTCTCTCTCTCTCTCTCTCTCTCTCTCTCTCTCTCTCTCTCTCTCTCTCTATATATATATATATATATATATATATATATATATATATATATATATAGATATATAAATATAGATAAATTATATATACAGTATATATAAATATATATAAA
>NC_090732.1:1911104-1913604 GCF_036898095.1 Palaemon carinicauda | reverse complement strand
CGAATGCCCACACCCAACCAACCCCGTCCGACGAATGCTACTTCCAGAGATGCAAGACAAAAGCCCACACCCAACCAACCCCGTCTGACGAATGCTACTTCCAGAGATGCAAGACGAAAGCCCACACCCAACCAACCCCATCTGACAAATACTACTTCCATAGATGCAAGACGAATGCCCACACCCAACCAACCCCATCTGACGAATGCTACTTCCAGAGATGCAAGACGAAAGCCCACAACCAACCAACCCCGTCTGACGAATGCTACTTCCAGAGATGCAAGACGAAAGCCCACACCCAACCAACCCCGTCTGACGAATGCTACTTCCAGAGATGCAAGACGAATGCCCACACCCAACCAACCCCATCTGACGAATGCTACTTCCAGAGATGCAAGACGAAAGCCCACACCCAACCAACCCCATCTGACAAATACTACTTCCATAGATGCAAGACGAATGCCCACACCCAACCAACCCCGTCTGACGAATGCTACTTCCAGAGATGCAAGACGAATGCCCACACCCAACCAACCCCGTCTGACGAATGGTACTTCCAGAGATGCAAGACGAATGCCCACACCCAACCAACCCCATCTGACGAATACTACTTCCATAGATGCAAGACGAATGCCCACACCCAACCAACCCCGTCTGACGAATGCTACTTCCAGAGATGCAAGACGAATGCCCACACCCAACCAACCCCATCTGACGAATACTACTTCCATAGATGCAAGACGAATGCCCACACCCAACCAACCCCGTCTGACGAATGCTACTTCCAGAGATGCAAGACGAAAGCCCACACCCAACCAACCCCGTCTGACGAATGCTACTTCCAGAGATGCAAGACGAATGCCCACACCCAACCAACCCCATCTGACGAATGCTACTTCCAGAGATGCAAGACGAAAGCCCACACCCAACCAACCCCATCTGACAAATACTACTTCCATAGATGCAAGACGAATGCCCACACCCAACCAACCCCGTCTGACGAATGCTACTTCCAGAGATGCAAGACGAATGCCCACACCCAACCAACCCCGTCTGACGAATGCTACTTCCAGAGATGCAAGACGAAAGCCCACACCCAACCAACCCCGTCTGACGAATGCTACTTCCAGAGATGCAAGACGAACGCCCACACCCAACCAACCCCGTCTGACGAATGCTACTTCCAGAGATGCAAGACGAAAGCCCACACCCAACCAACCCCATCTGACAAATACTACTTCCATAGATGCAAGACGAATGCCCACACCCAACCAACCCCGTCTGACGAATGCTACTTCCAGAGATGCAAGACGAATGCCCACACCCAACCAACCCCATCTGACGAATACTACTTCCATAGATGCAAGACGAATGCCCACACCCAACCAACCCCGTCTGACGAATGCTACTTCCAGAGATGCAAGACGAATGCCCACACCCAACCAACCCCATCTGACGAATACTACTTCCATAGATGCAAGACGAATGCCCACACCCAACCAACCCCGTCTGACGAATGCTACTTCCAGAGATGCAAGACGAAAGCCCACACCCAACCAACCCCGTCTGACGAATGCTACTTCCAGAGATGCAAGACGAATGCCCACACCCAACCAACCCCATCTGACGAATGCTACTTCCAGAGATGCAAGACGAAAGCCCACACCCAACCAACCCCATCTGACAAATACTACTTCCATAGATGCAAGACGAATGCCCACACCCAACCAACCCCGTCTGACGAATGCTACTTCCAGAGATGCAAGACGAATGCCCACACCCAACCAACCCCATCTGACGAATGCTACTTCCAGAGATGCAAGACGAAAGCCCACACCCAACCAACCCCGTCTGACGAATGCTACTTCCAGAGATGCAAGACGAATGCCCACACCCAACCAACCCCGTCTGACGAATGCTACTTCCAGAGATGCAAGACGAAAGCCCACACCCAACCAACCCCGTCTGACGAATGCTACTTCCAGAGATGCAAGACGAATGCCCACACCCAACCAACCCCATCTGACGAATACTACTTCCATAGATGCAAGACGAATGCCCACACCCAACCAACCCCGTCTGACGAATGCTACTTCCAGAGATGCAAGACGAATGCCCACACCCAACCAACCCCGTCTGACGAATGCTACTTCCAGAGATGCAAGACGAATGCCCACACCCAACCAACCCCGTCTGACGGATGCTACTTCCAGAGATGCAAGACGAATGCCCACACCCAACCAACCTCATCTGACAAATACTACTTCCATAGATGCAAGACGAATGCCCACACCCAACCAACCCCGTCTGACGAATGCTACTTCCAGAGATACAAGACGAATGCCCACACCCAACCAACCCCATCTGACGAATACTACTTCCATAGATGCAAGACGAATGCCCACACCCAACCAACCCCGTCTGACGAATGCTACTTCCAGAGATGCAAGACGAAAGCCCACACCCAACCAACCCCGTCTGACGAATGCTACTTCCAGAG
>NC_090732.1:1903604-1906104 GCF_036898095.1 Palaemon carinicauda | reverse complement strand
TGTACGATAAACAAAAGTATCCTAAGCCACTATACGTCTGTACGATAAACAAAAGATTCCTAAGCCACTATATGTCTGAACGATAAACAAAAGTATCCTAAGCCACTATACGTCTGTACGATAAACAAAAGTATCCCAAGCTACTATACATCTGTATGATAAACAAAAGCACCCTAAGCCGCTATACGTCTGTACGATAAACAAAAGTATCCTAAGCCGCTATACGTCTGTACGATAAACAAAAGTATCCTAAGCCGCTATACGTCTGTACGATAAACAAAAGTATCCTAAGCCGATATACGTCTGTACGATAAACAAAAGTATCCTAAGCCGCTATACGTCTGTACGATAAACAAAAGTATCCTAAGCCACTATACGTCTATACGATAAACTATAGTATTCTAAGCCGATATACGTCTGTACGATAAACAAAAGTATCCTAAGCCGATATACGTCTGTACGATAAACAAAAGTATCCTAAGCCGCTATACGTCTGTACGATAAACAAAAGTATCCTAAGCCGATATACGTCTGTACGATAAACAAAAGTATCCTAAGCCGCTATACGTCTGTACGATAAACAAAAGTATCCTAAGCCACTATACGTCTATACGATAAACTATAGTATTCTAAGCCGCTATACGTCTGTACGATAAAGAAAAGTATCCTAAGCCGCTATACGTCTGTACGATAAACAAAAGTATCCTAAGCCACTATACGTCTATACGATAAACTATAGTATTCTAAGCCGCTATACGTCTGTACGATAAACAAAAGTATCCTAAGCCGATATACGTCTGTACGATAAACAAAAGTATCCTAAGCCGCTATACGTCTGTACGATAAACAAAAGTATCCTAAGCCACTATACGTCTATACGATAAACTATAGTATTCTAAGCCGCTATACGTCTGTACGATAAACAAAAGTATCCTAAGCCGATATACGTCTGTACGATAAACAAAAGTATCCTAAGCCGCTATACGTCTGTACGATAAACAAAAGTATCCTAAGCCACTATACGTCTATACGATAAACTATAGTATTCTAAGCCGCTATACGTCTGTACGATAAACAAAAGTATCCTAAGCCGATATACGTCTATACGATAAACTATAGTATTCTAAGCCGCTATACGTCTGTACGATAAACAAAAGTATCCTAAGCCGATATACGTCTATACGATAAACTATAGTATTCTAAGCCGCTATACGTCTGTACGATAAACAAAAGTATCCTAAGCCGCTATACGTCTATACGATAAACTATAGTATTCTAAGCCGCTATACGTCTGTACGATAAACAAAAGTATCCTAAGCCGCTATACGTCTGTACGATAAACAAAAGTATCCTAAGCCGCTATACGTCTGTACGATAAACAAAAGTATCCTAAGCCGATATACGTCTGTACGATAAACAAAAGTATCCTAAGCCGCTATACGTCTGTACGATAAACAAAAGTATCCTAAGCCACTATACGTCTATACGATAAACTATAGTATTCTAAGCCGCTATACGTCTGTACGATAAACAAAAGTATCCTAAGCCGATATACGTCTATACGATAAACTATAGTATTCTAAGCCGCTATACGTCTGTACGATAAACAAAAGTATCCTAAGCCACTATACGTCTATACGATAAACTATAGTATTCTAAGCCGCTATACGTCTGTACGATAAACAAAAGTATCCTAAGCCGCTATACGTCTGTACGATAAACAAAAGTATCCTAAGCCGCTATACGTCTGTACGATAAACAAAAGTATCCTAAGCCACTATACGTCTATACGATAAACTATAGTATTCTAAGCCGCTATACGTCTGTACGATAAACAAAAGTATCCTAAGCCGATATACGTCTATACGATAAACTATAGTATTCTAAGCCGCTATACGTCTGTACGATAAACAAAAGTATCCTAAGCCACTATACGTCTATACGATAAACTATAGTATTCTAAGCCGCTATACGTCTGTACGATAAACAAAAGTATCCTAAGCCGCTATACGTCTGTACGATAAACAAAAGTATCCTAAGCCGCTATACGTCTGTACGATAAACAAAAGTATCCTAAGCCGATATACGTCTGTACGATAAACAAAAGTATCCTAAGCCACCATACGTCTGTATGATAAACAAAAGTATCCTAAGCCACTATACGTCTTTACGATAAACAAAAGATTCCTAAGCCACTATACGTCATTATGACAAACAAAAGTATCTTAAGCCACTGTACTTCTGTACGATAAACAAAAGTATCCTAAGCCACTGTGCTTCTGTACGATAAACAAAAGTATCCTAAGCCACTGTACTTCTGTACGATAAACAAAAGTATCCTAAGCCACTGTACTTCTGTACGATAAACAAAAGTATCCTAAGCCACTGTACTTCTGTACGATAAACAAAAGTATCCTAAGCCACTGTACTTCTGTACGATAAACAAAAGTATCCTAAGCCACTGTACTTCTGTACGATAAACAAAAGTATCCTAAGCCAC
>NC_090732.1:1878604-1886104 GCF_036898095.1 Palaemon carinicauda | reverse complement strand
GGTCTTCTATAGATCTCTCATAATTCATTTTTGCCTTAATCATTTCGTTCTTTACTACAAATGTATAAATGTATCTCTCTCTCTCTCTCTCTCTCTCTCTCTCTCTCTCTCTCTCTCTCTCTCTCTCTCTCTCTCTCTCTCCTATTTTCTCGAAATATCGGCACGTGGAAGTCAGTCAATCAATTCATTTATTGGGTAAAGAACAAACTTATATGGAAAAATAGACTTGAGAGGAATTATAGAGACTTGAAGTTATCTCAAGACATGAAGAAAAACTCGAAATTGTTTTTATTTACTCCATTTCGAATTTGGAAAATATTTATCCAGTTACTCATTATTTCTATTTATTTTCAGTATTTAGTTTTCTGATAGGTTAATTTGAACCTAGCCCCAAACAGTAAATTGAATACACGTAATTTTTGTTTTTTCGGTTTATTAAAGCACGTTCCAGTCGCTGGCTAACATGCGTATGCTCTAATGAGAGGAACTTTGAAACTATAACTGTTATACTAATAGAAAACAGTGTGTGTGACGTAACAATAGCATTAATAAATTTAGCCTTTTGCTCAAAAAATCGTGTTGCCTTAAGTGAAATATTACCTCCTACAACGAAGTTGGAAGGAGGTTATGTTTTACCCCCTTGTTTGTGTATACTTGTGTGTTAGTTTGTTTGTGAACAGCTTCCTGGTCACTTTTTAATCGTAGAGTAATTAAACTTGAAGGAATGTACTGTTATGTAAATATCTGGAAATGATTAAATTTTGGAAGGTCAAGGTCAAAGGTCAAGGTCACAGTCAAGCAAAAATGTCTAATTTACGTAATCAGCCATACGTTTGGACATCGTTGTCAGAGAGATTTCAAATTTGGTTCACATTTGAGCGTGTGAAAACCCACGCCAATTAATACAGGTTAAGGTCAAAGGTCAAGGTTGCCTAAAAATTATATTAGGTATAATAATGATTTGTTATTGTTTAAAAATTACATAAAATATTATAATGACTTGTTATGGCATAAAGATTACATAAAATTTTATAATGACTTGTTATTGCCAAAAATTACATTAAATATGATAATAATTTGTTATTGCCTAGAAATTACAGTAAGCATTATAATGACTTGTTATTGCCTAAAAATTACATTAAATACTAGAATCACTTGTTATTGCCTAAAAATTACATTATATATCAATGACTTGTTAATTCCTAAAAATACATTAAATATTAAAATGGTTTCTTATTGCCTAAAATTACATTAAATATTATAAGGACTTGTTATTGCCTAAATTTACATTAAATATTATGAGTTGTTATTGGCCTAAAAATTACATTAGATAGTAAAATGACCTGTTATTGCATAAGCATTACATTAAAAATTAAAAATGACATTAAATATGTTAATGACTTGTTATTGCCTAGAAATTACAGTAAGCCTTATAATGACTTCTTATTGCCTAAAAAATTACATTAAATAATAATGACTGTTTATTGCATAACCTAGCATAATTATAATTTTAAATCCCATGCTATAACGCTGGTATAATGGCCTCGATAGCATCAGTCTCAAAAATGCGTAGGTAAATCAGATCGCTTGCGCCTTTTTACCCAATCCCCAATCATGGATAATATGGATAATCTGCGACAATCGCGCCCAATCACCCAACAATCAGCATCCTATTACAATGCGTGGACTTGATTATCCGTACAGCTGATTACAGCAATATTGCCGAATGAATTGCGTTCCTCGTCCGGTCTAATATCGCTGCCCTCCGCGGCTTCGCTCCGAAATTATTTATTCATTATGAAGCAGTTTCTGTTTTGCATTCACAAGTATTGCATTTGTTTGCTTGTTTATGTAAAAATAATGTCAATTAATATTCAATTTTAACAGTTTCTAAATTTTAAAACACGAATAGATAGCTAGGAAACTATAACTAAGTTAGATGGACACTCAGTAGAGCGCATACATCCACCGCGACAGCTTATTTCTCGACCTTTTGCTTGGACTTGACCTTGCCCTTTGACCTTAGCATGTATTAATTGACGTAGATTTTCATACAATCAATATGAACCAAGTTTCAAGTCTCTGTGGCAATGATGTCCAAACTTATTGTTGATTACGTGAATTGGACATTTTGGTTGACCTTGACCTTAACACTTGTCCTTAACCTTCCAAATTTTAATGATTTCCAGCTTTTTACATAAAAGTTAATCCATATTTTCATTACTCTACGATTATAAACACACACAAACACAAACAAACTCACAAACGGGGGGTCAAGCATAACCTCCTTCCACCTAAGTTGGCGGAGGCAATCAAGAGGCAATGCTCATTAAAAACATTTATCACAATGAAATGTTATTTTGTATTATACTAAAGATGATTGTATAACACCTAGAATTCCATTGTGCTTCATTTTTCATTGAATCAGAACAAGTTGTTCTACAGTAGATAGAACAAAATGAATAGAATCATTTTCATTTGAGAACTTATAGATTCAAACATTGATCTCGTTGAACAGAGTTCATACTCTTTGTCGCCATAAGCAACGGAAATTAAAAAATCTTTGAGTCTTAATCCAATGTTCATGAATAAAGAAAATAAATATATGAATTGATAAAAGCGTAAACGAACAAAGGTTTTATAGAAGCAAGAAAGAAAGAGACTAACAATTTATGAAATGTAACCTACAGAGCTAAAGGTTTGTTCCTTCGGAACTTGGCGTATTGATTTCACTTCAGGTGAAGAGCCGAGGACGTGAAGCTAGCCTCTTCAAGCCTAAGATCGTTCCATAAAGCTCCCACTTTCCAAAGGAACACATCTTTGTGCAAGGGAACATACCCTTGACTAAAATAATGTGCCTTTATGCAAAGGAACACACCCTTGTCCAAAGCAACGCGCACTTGTCCAAAGGGACGCGCCGTTGTCCAAAGTGACGCTCCCTTGTCCAAAGCAAGGCGCCGTTGTCCAAAGGTACACTCCCTTGTCCAAAGGAACCCATCCTTGTCCATACGAACGCTCCCTTGTGAAAAGGAACACTCCCTTGTCCAAAAGAACGTGACCTTGTCAAAAAGAACGTGACCTTGTCCATAGGAACGCTCCCTTGTGAAAAGGAACACTCCCTTGTCCAAAAGAACGTGACTTTGTCCAATAGAAACACGCCCTTCGTCCAAATGATTGCTCCCTTGTCCAAAGGAACGTGCCCTTGTCCAAAGGAACGCGCCCTTGTTTTCTTATCGTATGTACGGCCACACTTCCATCCTGGCCATCTATCTCGGTTCCCGTTTTTCATCTAACATAATGAAGTCTCTGTGACAACGATGTCCAAACTTATACCTAATTACGAGAATTGGACATTTTGCTTGACCAAGCCCTTGACCTTTGGATCTTGACTTTCCAAAATTAAATCATTTCCAGCGTTTTACATAACAGTTAATCTATGCAAGTTTCATTGCGATTAAAATTGTGGCCAAGAAGATGTTCACAAAACAAACACACAAACAGAGGCGAAAACGTAACCACCTTCCAACTTCGTTGGCAGAGGTAATTAGTTGTTCTTTGCAAGCCATTTGATCATGGTATATTGTACCGAGCGAACCCAGGTTGTTCTGATTTATCTGAGCGTCTTAATCAGATTACTCAACTACATGAAGTACCAGGGACATGATTGATTGATGCTGTCCTTAGATGTCCTACCTGGCCTCTTGACTAACTTAACCTTGGTTTCCCTGATTTCCAGTTGCAAACCACCCTTTGATATTGGTTTAGTATTATGCTAATAGAATGCAACAGAACTGCATAGACTACTCTTGGAAGCTTTGATAGCATAGGGCAGTAAAATGACAAACATTTAGTCAAAAAGGTGGCGAGGATACTGTTTTGGGGTTCATTGCAGGCCCCTACACTGTTAAAAATTTGCATTAAAACAGTTGTTTTTTGGAGGGGTCCTTTGCAGGCCCCTAAACTGTTAAGAATTTGCATTAAAACCGGTGCTGTTTTGGAGTCCTTTGCAGGCCCCTACACTGTTGAAAATTTGCATTAAAAGTGCTATTTTGGTGTCCTTTGGAGACCCATACACTGTTAGAAATTCGTATTAAAACCGGTGCTGTTTTGGGTCCTTTGGAGGCCCCTACACTGTTGAAAATTTGCATTAAAACCGGTGCTATTTTGGTATCCTTTGGAGGCCCCTACACTGTTAAAAATTTGCATTAAAACTGGTGCTGTTTTAGGGTCCTTTGGAGGCCCCTACACTTAAACATTTGTATTAAAACCGGTGCTGTTTTGGGGTCCTTTGCAGGCCCCTACACTGTTGAAAATTTGCATTAAACCGGTGCTATTTTGGTGTCCTTTTTAGGCCCCTACACTGTTAAACATTTGCATTAAAACCGGTGCTTTTTTTGGGTCCTTTGCAGGCCCCTACACTGTTGAAAATTTGCATTAAAACCGGTGCTATTTTGGTGTCCTTTTTAGGCCCCTACACTGTTAAACATTTGCATTAAAACCGGTGCTATTTTGGTATCCTTTGGAGGCCCCTACACTTAAAAATTTGCATTAAACTGGTGCTGTTTTAGGGTCCTTTGGAGGCCCCTACACTATTAAAGATTTGCATTAAAACAGGTGCTATTTTGGGGTCATTTGCAGGCCCCTACACTGTTAAAAAATTTGCATTAAAACTGGTACTGTTTTGCGGTCCATTGCAGGCCCCTACACTGTTAAAAATTTGCATTAAAACCGGTGTTATTTTGGGTCCTTTGCAGGCCCCTACACTGTTAAAAATTTGCATTAAAACCGGTGTTATTTTGGGGGTCCTTTGCAGGCGCCTACACTGTTAAACATTTGCATTAAAACTGGTGCTGTTTTAGGGTCCTTTGGAAGCCCCTACACTTAAAAATTTGCATTAAAAACGGTGCTGTTTTGGGGTCCTTTGCCAGCCCCTACACTTAAGAATTAGCATTAAGAACGGTGCTATTTTAGGGTCCTTTGCAGGCCCCTACACTGTTAAAAATTTGTATTAAAACCGGTGCTGTTTTGGGGTCCATTGCAGGCCCTACACTATTAAAGATTTGCATTAAAACTGGTGCTATTTTGGGGTCATTTGCAGGCCCCTACACTGTTGAAAATTTGCATTAAAACTGGTGCTGTTTTGGGGTCCTTTGGAGGCCCCTACACTTACAAATTTGCATTAAATACGGTGCTGATTTGGGGTCCTTTGCAGGCCCCTACACTTAAGAATTAGCATTGAGAACGGAGCTATTTTTGGGGTCCTTTGCAGGCCCCTACACTGTTAATAATTTGCATTAAAACCGGTGCGGTTTTGGGGTCCATTGCAGACCCTTACACTATTAAAAATTTGCATTAAAACCGGTGCTGTTTGGAGTCCTTTGCAGGCCCCTACACTGTTGAAAATTTGTATTAAAACTGTTGCTATTTTGGTGTCCTTTGGAAGCCCATACATTGTTAGAAATTCGTATTAAAACCGGTGCTGTTTTGGGGTCCTTTGCAGGCCCCTACACTGTTGAAAAATTTGTATTAAAACCGGTGTTATTTTGGTGTCCTTTGGAGGCCCATACACTGTTAATTTTTTTATTAAAACCGGTGCTGTTTTGGGGTCCTTTGCAGGCCCCTACACTGTTGAAAATTTGCATTAAAACCGGTGCTATTTTGGTGTCCTTTGCAGGCCCCTACACTGTTAAAAATTTGCATTAAAACCGGTGCTGTTTTGGTGTCCTTTGGAGGCCCCTACACTGTTAAAAATTTCCATTACAACCGGTGCTTTTTTGGGGTCCTTTGCAGGCCCCTACACTGTTAAAAATTTGCATTAAAACCGGTGCTATTTTGGGGTCATTTGCAGGCCCCTACACTGTTAAAAATTTGCATTAAAACAGGTGCTATTTTGGAGTCATTTGCAGGCCCCTACACTGTTAAAAATTTGCATTAAAACCGGTGCTATTTTGTGGGTCCATTGCAGGCCTCTACACTATTTAAAAATTTGCATTAAAACTGGTGCTATTTTGGGGTCCTTTGCAGGCCCCTACACTGTTAAAAATTTGCCTTAAAACAGGTGCTATTTTGGGTCATTTGCAGGCCCCTACACTGTTAAAAATTTGCATTAAAACAGGTGCTATTTTGGGGTCCTTTGCAGGCCCCTACACTGTTAAACATTTGCATTAAAACAGGTGCTATTTTGGGGTCCTTTGCAGGCCCCTAAACTGTTAAAAATTTGCATTAAAACCGGTGCAGTTTTGGGGTCCTTTGCAGGCCACTACACTTACAAATTTGCATTAAAACCGGTGTTATTTTGGGGTCCTTTGCAGGCCCCTACACTGTTAAAAATTCGCATTAAAAACGGTGCTATTTTGGGGTCCTTTGCAGGCCCCTACACTGTTAAAAATTAGCATTAAAAACGGTGCTATTTTGGGGTCCTTTGCAGGCCCCTACAATGTTAAAAATCTGCATTAAAATCGGTGTTATTTTGGGGTCCCTTTGCAGGCCCCTACACTGTTAAGAATTTGCATTAAAACCGTGCTATTTTGGTGTCCTTTGCAGGCCCCTACACTGTCAAAAATTTGCATTAAAACCGGTGCTGTTTTGGGGTCCTTTGCAGGCCCCTACAATGTTAAAAATTTGCATTAAAACCGGTGCTGTTTTGGGGTCCTTTGCAGGCCCCTACAATGTTAAAAATTTGCATTAAAACCGGTGTTATTTTGGGGTCCTTTGCAGGCCCCTACAATGTTAAAAATTGCATTAAAACCGGTGCTGTTTTGGGGTCCTCTGCAGGGCCCTACAATGTTAAAAATTTGCATTAAAACCGGTGCTGTTTTGGGGTCCTTTGCAGGCCCCTACATTGTTGAAAATTTGCATTAAAACCGGTGCTATTTTGGGGTCCTTTGCAGGCCCCTACACTGTTAAACATTTGCATTAAAACCGGTGCTATTTTGGTATCCCTTTGGAGGCCCCTACACTTTAAAAATTTGCATTAAAACTGGTGCTGTTTTAGGGTCCTTTGGAGGCCCCTACACTATTAAAGATTTGCAATTAAAACAGGTGCTATTTTGGGTCATTTGCAGGCCCCCTACACTGTTTAAAAATTTGCATTAAAACTGGTACTGTTTTGCGGTCCATTGCAGGGCCCCTACACTGTTAAAAATTTGCATTAAAACCGGTGTTATTTTTGGGGTCCTTTGCAGGCCCCTACACTGTTAAACTTTGCATTAAAACTGGTGCTGTTTTTAGGGTCCTTTGGAAGCCCTACACTTAAAAATTTGCATTAAAAACGGTGCTGTTTTGGGGTCCTTTGCCAGCCCCTACACTTAAGAATTAGCATTAAGAACGGTGCTATTTTAGGGTCCTTTGCAGGCCCCTACACTGTTAAAAATTTGTATTAAAAACCGGTTGCTGTTTTGGGGTCCTTTGCAGGCCCCTACACTATTAAAGATTTGCATTAAAACTGGTGCTATTTTGGGGTCATTTGCAGGCCCCTACACTGTTGAAAATTTGCATTAA
>NC_090732.1:1866104-1871104 GCF_036898095.1 Palaemon carinicauda | reverse complement strand
TATAGTTTTTGGAAAATTATATTTCTCGCTTTTGAATCTCCTAATGTTATTAGCAGCTGAAGGTACACATTTTAAAAGAAGCTATTTTCTATTGGTGTCCTATGCATGACGCTGGCATTTTTATCCTGAAATTTAATGCTCGATGGCGGCATTTTGATCCTAAAATTTAACTCTTGACGCCGGCATTTTCCCCCTAACGTTTAACACTCGACTCTTGCATTTTCACTCAATAATTTAACTCTCTATAGCGGCATCTTCACCCTAAAATTTAACGCGCAACATTAGCATTTTCATTCTAAAGATTAACACTAGAAACCGGCATTTTGACCCTAAAATTTAACACTTGACGCCAGCATTTTCACTGTGAAATTTAAAAGTGGTTGCCGGCATTTTCACCTTAAAACTTAGTGCAGACGCTGACATTTTCACCCTAAAATTTAACGCTCGACGCCAGCATTTTCACCCTAATTTTAACACTCGGCGCCGGCATTTTCATACTAGAATTTAATGCTCGACGCCAGTATTTTCGCCCTTAAATTTAACACCCGACGCCATTTTCACCCTAAAATTTAACGCCCGACGCCAGCATTTTCACCTTTAAATTTAACGCTCGACAGCTGCATTTTTGCCCTAAAATTTAAAGATCGACTCTCGCATTTTTACCTCTAAAATTTAACGCTCGACCCCGGCATTTTGACCCTTAAAATTTAACACATGATGCTGGCATTCTCGCCCTAACATTTAACACTCGACTCTGGCATTTTCATTCTATAATTTAACTCTCTATGGCGGCATTTTTTCCCTAAAATTTAACACGACGCAAGCATTTTCGCCTTAAAATTTAACGCTCGATGCCAGCCTTTTCACCATAAATTTTAAAACTGGATGCCGACATTTTCACACTAAAATTTAACGCTTAGCTCCGTCATTTTCACCCAAAAATTTAACGCTCGACGCTGGCATTTTCACCCTAAGATTTACCGTTCGACGCCGGCATTTTCACTCTAAAATCTAACGTTCGACGCCGGCAGTTTCACCCTAAAATTTAACATTCGACGCCGGCATTTTCACTTTAAAATTTAACGCTTGACGCCGGCATTTTCACCCTAAAATTTAACGCTCGACGCCGGCATTTCCATCCTAGAATTTAACGTTGGACGACGGCATCTTCACTCTAAAATTTAACGCTCAACGCCGGCATTTTCACCCTAAAATTTAACATTCAACGCCGGCATTTTCACTTTAAAATTTAACGCTTGACGCCGGCATTTTCACCCAAAAATTTAACGCTTGACGCCAGCATTTCCATCCTAAAATTTAACGTTTGACTACGGCATCTTCACTCTAAAATTTAACGCTCGACGCCGGCATTTTCACCCTAAAATTTAACGCTCGACAACAGCATTTTCGCCCTAAAATTTAAAGGTCGACTCTGGCATTTTGACCCCTAAAATTTAATGCGTGACCCCTGTATTTTGACCCCTAAAATTTAACACATGATGCCGGTATTTTCGCCTTAAAATTTAATGTTTGACGCCAGCATTTTCACCCTAAAATTTACCGTTCGACGCCGACATTTTCACCCTAAAATTTAACGCCCGACGCCGGCATTTTCACCTTTAAATTTAACGCTCGACAGCTGCATTTTTGCCCTAAATTTTAAAGATCGACTCTCGCATTTTTACTTCTAAAATTTAACGCTCGACCCCGGCATTTTGACCCTTAAAATTTAACACATGATACTGGCATTTTTGCCCTAACATTTAACTCTCTACTCTGGCATTTTCACTCTATAATTTAACTCTCAATGGCGGCATTTTTTCCCTAAAATTTAACATGACGCAAGCATTTTCGCGTAAAAATTTAACGCTCGATGCCAGCCTTTTCACCATAAATTTTAAAACTGGATGCCGACATTTTCACCCTAAAATTTAACGCTTGGGGCCGTCATTTTCACCCAAAAATTTAACGCTCGACGCTGGCATTTTCACCCTAAAATTTACCGTTCGACGCCGGCATTTTCACTCTAAAATTTAATGCTTGACGCCGGCATTTTCACCCTAAAATTTAACGCTCGACGCTGGCATTTCCATCCTAGAATTTAACGTTCGACGACGGCATCTTCACTCTAAAATTTAACGCTCGACGCCGGCATTTTCACCCTAAAATTTAACATTTGACGCTGGCATTTTCACTTTAAAATTTAACGCTTGACGCCGGCATTTTCACCCTAAAATTTAACGCTCGACGCCGGCATTTCCATCCTAAAATTTAACGTTCGACTACGGCATCTTCACTCTAAAATTTAACGCTCGACGCCGGCATTTTCACCCTTAAATTTAACGTTCGACACCGGCAGTTTCGCCCTAAAATTTAAAGGTCGACTCTGGCATTTTGACCCCTAAAATTTAATGCATGACCCCTGCATTTTGACCCCTAAAATTTAACACATGATGCCGGTATTTTCGCCTTAAAATTTAATGCTTGATGCCAGCATTTTCACCCTAAAATTTACCGTTCGATGCCAACATTTTCACCCTAAAATTTAACGCCCGACGCCGGCATTTTCACCTTTAAATTTAACGCTCGACAGCTGCATTTTTGCCCTAAAATTTAAAGATCGACTCTCGCATTTTTACCTCTAAAATTTAACTCTTGGCCCCGGCATTTTGACCCTTAAAATTTAACGCTTGGCGCCGTCATTTTCACCCTAACATTTAGCACTCGACGCTGGCATTTTCACCCTAAAATTTACCGTTCGACGCCGGCATTTTCACTCTAAAATTTAACGTTCGACGCCGGCAGTTCCACCCTAAAATTTAACATTCGACGCCGGCATTTTCACCCTAAAATTTAACGCTTGACGCCGGCATTTTCACCCTAAAATTTAACGCTCGACGCCGGCATTTCCATCCTAGAATTTAACGTTGGACGACGGCATTTTCACTCTAAAATTTAACGCTTGACGCCGGCATTTTCACCCTAAAATTTAACGCTCGACGCCGGCATTTCCATCCTAAAATTTAACGCTCGACACCGGCAGTTTCGCCCTAAAATTTAAAGGTCGACTCTGGCATTTTGACCCCTAAAATTTAATGTGTGACCCTTGCATTTTGACCCCTAAAATTTAACACATGATGCCGGTATTTTTGCCTTAAAATTTAATGCTTGATGCCAGCATTTTCACCCTAAAACTTAAAGCTGGATGCTGGCATTTTTACCCCTAAAATTTAACGCTCGACACCGGCATTTTGACCCTAAAATTTAACACAACGCCAGCATTTTCACCTTAGAATTTAACGCTCGATGCCAGTATTTTCACCCTAAAATTTATCTCTCAACGTTGGCATTTTCATCTCAAAATTCAACACTCTACGCGGGCATTTTCATCCTAAAATGTAACGCTGGTCCTAGCTTTGGTGGAAATGAGCTTGGGCGCTGATGTATGGTCAGTCTCTCGGGCATTGTCCTGCTTGGTAGGGCAATGTCATTGTCCCTTGCCCCTATGATTCATGAGCGACCTTTTAACCTTTGATGAGTTATATTGGGTGATGTGTTCTTGACATACTGATTATCATCATCGTCATCATCATCATCAACTCCTCCTACGCCTATTGACGCAAAGGGCCTCAGTAGAGATTCATTGGTTAGATTCATCAAAGGATAGCCCTTTCCTTGTGATGCGTACTGCCTATCTAACTAAGGCAATTAACCCCTGCTGGTCCATACTAATTTCTGTAAGATCATTCGCCAGGCATCAGGAGTTGAAGCCGAAAAGAAAACACGTCTCTCGACTTAAACACAATCCGTCACCCTGCTGCTAGTGACTTCATTTAGATTTAGGGGGGGGGGGGGGCATCTTCTCCCCACCCAAAGTTCTCGTTACTTCTCCAGGTTGCTCATCCGCTTATATAACCGTTGTCATGGATTGCTATGATATACTGCCTAGCACGCTACATACTGATACTTAAAGCAAATTCTCCCTTTCAGAATTGCCATAGGTCTGTGCAATCAGCCTTTATGTGTGGGTGTCTATTGATAATCAGCAGAGTATTATGCTTTATTCTAAAGCTATTTTAACTTTAGACTTCTCCCTTCTCCTGTTATAACCACAGTGTAATTATAGTAGCCATAGCCAGCCTAACAATTTCACTACATGCTGGATTCTATATATCTCTTTACCAAGGCACTTTCCCCAATTTTGGGGGTAGCCGACATCAAACAAGGAACAAAAGGTGACGTTTCCTCTCTTCGCTCCTCCCAGCCTGATGAGGGATTCAACCTCTCCTCTCTCTGCTCCTCCCAGCCTGACGAGGGATTCGACCTCTCCTCTCTTCGCTCCTACCAGCCTGACGAGGGATTCGACCTTTCCTCTCTCCGCTCCTCCCAGCCTGACGAGGGATTCGACCTCTCCTCTCTCCGCTCCTACCAGCCTGACGAGGGATTTGACCTTTCCTCTCTCCGCTCCTACCAGCCTGACGAGGGATTCGACCTCTCCTCTCTCCGCGCCTCCCATCCTGACGAGGGAGTCAGCCGAGTTTTGCTGGTACTGCTAGGGTGCCACAGCCCACCCTTCCTCTACTGCCAGTAATCTGGTTCTCCAAATGTCATTCTATTTTCCCCTCTCTTCCCTAAAGATCATTCGATCTTCCTCTCTCTATTTCCTGGACAGGTATACCCTCTCCCACTCCGGCTACCGCAGCCATTTGCTTCCAACTTCGCCTTTCACAGAATCGTAAAAATTTGCCGCGGTCGTATAAAGATCGTCAGGTATCACGCAAAGGTATGGATCCATCTTTACTCTCCTTTTGTGGATGAAGAGATGGAATGAAAGAGGAGATATGGCCGGAGAATGATGGACGAGGAAGACAATGAAATGGGGGAAATGGGTAAGGAAAAAACAATTGTTAGGTAAAGAGAGGAAGAAATAAGGAAAGGATATAAAAATAGCTGGTTAGGATGGAAAAAGTATTTTAGTTGTTCGTTAACTCTGTTTATCT
>NC_090732.1:1831104-1853604 GCF_036898095.1 Palaemon carinicauda | reverse complement strand
CGTCAACTTTGCAAATGACTCGTCGATCTCTCTCTCTCTCTCTCTCTCATAAAATAATTTTCTCTATACTCATTCTAATTCACAATGGGACCCAGCATTGCCAACCGCGTCATGCTGCGTCAACTTTGCAAATGACTCGTCGATCTCTCTCTCTCTCTCTCTCTCTCTCATAAAATGATTTTCTCTATACTCATTCTAATTCACAATGGGACCCAGCATTGCCAACCGCGTCATGCTGCGTCAACTTTGCAAATGACTCGTCGATCTCTCTCTCTCTCTCTCTCTCTCTCTCTCTCTCTCATAAAATAATTTTCTCTATACTCATTCTAATTCACAATGGGACCCAGCATTGCCAACCGCGTCATGCTGCGTCAACTTTGCAAATGACTCGTCTATCTCTCTCTCTCTCTCTCTCTCTCTCATAAAATAATTTTCTCTATACTCATTCTAATTCACAATGGGACCCAGCATTGCCAGCCGCGTCATGCTGCGTCAACTTTGCAAATGACTCGTCGATCTCTCTCTCTCTCTCTCTCTCTCTCTCTCTCATAAAATAATTTTCTCTATACTCATTCTAATTCACAATGGGACCCAGCATTGCCAACCGCGTCATGCTGCGTCAACTTTGCAAATGACTCGTCGATCTCTCTCTCTCTCTCTCTCTCTCTCTCTCATAAAATAATTTTCTCTATACTCATTCTAATTCACAATGGGACCCAGCATTGCCAACCGCGTCATGCTGCGTCAACTTTGCAAATGACTCGTCGATCTCTCTCTCTCTCTCTCTCTCTCTCATAAAATAATTTTCTCTATACTCATTCTAATTCACAATGGGACCCAGCATTGCCAACCGCGTCATGCTGCGTCAACTTTGCAAATGACTCGTCGATCTCTCTCTCTCTCTCATAAAATAATTTTCTCTATACTCATTCTAATTCACAATGGGACCCAGCATTGCCAACCGCGTCATGCTGCGTCAACTTTGCAAATGACTCGTCGATCTCTCTCTCTCTCTCTCATAAAATAATTTTCTCTATACTCATTCTAATTCACAATGGGACCCAGCATTGCCAACCGCGTCATGCTGCGTCAACTTTGCAAATGACTCGTCGATCTCTCTCTCTCTCTCTCTCATAAAATAATTTTCTCTATACTCATTCTAATTCACAATGGGACCCAGCATTGCCAACCGCGTCATGCTGCGTCAACTTTGCAAATGACTCGTCGATCTCTCTCTCTCTCTCTCTCTCTCTCTCTCATAAAATAATTTTCTCTATACTCATTCTAATTCACAATGGGACCCAGCATTGCCAACCGCGTCATGCTGCGTCAACTTTGCAAATGACTCGTCGATCTCTCTCTCTCTCTCTCTCTCATAAAATAATTTTCTCTATACTCATTCTAATTCACAATGGGACCCAGCATTGCCAACCGCGTCATGCTGCGTCAACTTTGCAAATGACTCGTCGATCTCTCTCTCTCTCTCTCTCTCATAAAATGATTTTCTCTATACTCATTCTAATTCACAATGGGACCCAGCATTGCCAACCGCGTCATGCTGCGTCAACTTTGCAAATGACTCGTCGATCTCTCTCTCTCTCTCTCTCTCATAAAATAATTTTCTCTATACTCATTCTAATTCACAATGGGACCCAGCATTGCCAACCGCGTCATGCTGCGTCAACTTTGCAAATGACTCGTCGATCTCTCTCTCTCTCTCTCTCTCTCTCTCTCTCTCTCATAAAATAATTTTCTCTATACTCATTCTAATTCACAATGGGACCCAGCATTGCCAACCGCGTCATGCTGCGTCAACTTTGCAAATGACTCGTCGATCTCTCTCTCTCTCTCTCTCTCTCTCTCTCTCTCTCTCTCTCTCTCTCTCTCATAAAATAATTTTCTCTATACTCATTCTAATTCACAATGGGACCCAGCATTGCCAGCCGCGTCATGCTGCGTCAACTTTGCAAATGACCCGTCCAAAACTATACCTCATCTCACTTCTCCCCTCAGTCCCATCTGGGTGGGCATTGCGCCTTAATGTGAGCTTCATCTAACTGTCTCCTTTGTCGGGAGATACTTTTGGCTGACAGAAACATCACGGTTTTTTTTTTTTTTCTTTTTTTTTTTTTGCTGAGTCTTGTAGGTTTTGCCATGACGCTTTAAATATTTCCACATTTTCATGATTTAAATTCTTTCATTAATTAGGTACAGTTTACAATCTCGTTTCATTTTATATATTCAAACGATTTTAATTTTTCTAATCTCAAAAATATATTTTGTTTTTTATTTATTTATTTTTTTTGTAGGTTTTACCATGACGCTTTAGTAGTATTTCCGCATTTTCATCATTCAAATTCTTTCATTAAATACAGTTTACAATCTCGTTTCATTTTATTTATTCAAACGATTTTATTCTTTTCTAATCTGAAAAATATTTTTTATTTATTTATTTTCTTTTTTTCTTTTTTATAGGTTTTGCCATGACGCTCTAAATATTTCCGCATTATCATGATTTGTATTCTTTCATTAATTAAGTACAGTTTACAATCACTTTTCATTTTATTTATTCAAACGATTTTAATTTTTTTGAATCGCTAGAACAATTTCTAATTTTATTTTTTTTAGTAGGTTTTGCCCTGACGTTTGATTAATATTTCCGCATTTCCATCATTCAAATTCTTTCATTAATTAAGTACAGTTTACAATCTCGTTTCATTTTATTTATTCAAATGATTTTATTTGTTTTTTGAATCTCAAAAACTGTTTTATAGAAAATTAAATCCATAATTTTTCTTCTAATCTTATGAATAAATCTATGATCTATATAAGACATTCACAGATCTCTACGCATGCGCACAAATGTAAAATAATATCAATAAGACGATAAATGAAGACCTATTGATATGAGATTACTCTTCACAATAAATCAAAAAGTACGAAAGAATCAAAGAAAATATCACGAAGCGCAAATCCAACAGAGATAAAGAAGTCTGGGGAAAAAAAATCTATTTTAATGTGACATGAAGACCCATTACCCCATCGTCATAACACGTAAAATTAGACCTTAACGACTACTGCCTACTACCCCCTGAAAAACATCTGTTCCCACCCGAGTGTCGAGTAACAGGGAACAAACATTAAAGTACTTCCTTCCCCTCCCCCTCTCTCTCCCTCACTGTCTCTCTCTCTCTCCCTTCTTCCCCTCTCCCTCAGGCAAGGTGTGCGAGAATTGCTGTCTGATGTTGACTTTTAAGTGGAATAAGCAGTTTGTACCTCGTTCTCTTTCTTATCTTCTTTTAACAGCACGAGTTATCATTATACTAACACGCGTCACATATATTCTGTTAGCGTGCCATTCACTGAAGGTTGATACAACCTAGTTATTTCTATTACATAAATACTAGCATACGCGACCCTTCAAAATGATGGCTATGTAGATAGGTATGCACACATATACAACCCCCCCCCCTCTTTTACCAGGGTATGGCTACTCTCTCTACCCGTCTCTGAAATCAATAGTATTCCTCAATAAGCTGAATTATTTTTATATATATACTTATACACAATTATATACAATATATATATATATATATATATATATATATACAGTATATATGTATATATATATATATATATATATATATATATATATATATATACAGTATATATGTATATATATATATATATATATATATATATATATATATATATATATATATATATATATGTATATATATTCATATACAGTATACATATATATATATAAATATATATATATATATATATATATATATATATATATATATATATATATATATAGTGTATATATATAGATATACATTATATATATTATATATGTTTAATTTATATATACATATACATATGATATATATATATATATATATGCACATATATCAATATTTATACATATACATGTATATATATATATATATATATGTATATATATAAAATATATATATATATATATATATATATATATACATATATATATATATATATATATATTCATATATACATATGTAGATATTTGTTATGCATATCTATATATATATATATATATATATATATGAGTGTATACACACACACACACACACATATATATATATATATATATATATATATATATATATATATATATATATATATATATATATATATGCTTGTGTATTGTTTTGACACTTGACCGAGGGTACAAATATATGATAAAAAGACACAATTCTTTGAAAAAAAAAAAAACAGAAAACTGATCTTCAAAGATAAATATCCAATAGTGGGTCATTCAACTCTTTTCAACCAAACGAGCTCAAATAGATGAAGCGTTTGATCTGACAGGAACAAAAGAATTCTGTTCGCCAAGCAAAATCTTTTTATACATTAAACTTTTTTATTAAATAGCTTCCATTTTATCGATAAATTGAAATGTATTTTGAAATTTTATTTGCATTTTAACAATATTTCAATTATAATATTTATTTGGTTCAGTGAATATTTTATCTCTCTCTCTCTCTCTCTCTCTCTCTCTCTCTCTCTCTCTCTCTCTCTCTCTCTCTCTCTCTCTCTCTAAATCTTGGAGTACTTTCCTCAAAGCTCTGCCTATCTCGTCTCTGTAACAACTCACACAATTGATCACTCGCACAGTACAATTATTATTATTATTATTATTATTATTATTATTATTATTATTATTATTATTATCCAAGCTACAACCCTAGTTGGAAAAGCAAGATGCTATAAACCCAAGGGCTCCAATAGGGAAAAATAGCCCAGTGAGGAAATGAAGTAAGGATATAAATAAATGATGAGAACAATAAATAATTCTAAAAACAGTAACAACATCAAAACAGCTACGTGATATATGAACTATAAAAAGACTTATGCCAGCCTGTTCAACATAAAAACATTTGCTACAACTTTGAACTTTTGAAGTTCTACTGATTCAACCACCCGATTAGGAAGATCATTCCACAACTTGGTCACAGCTGGAATAAAACTTCTAGAATACCTTGTAGTATTGAGCCTCATGATGGGGAAGGCCTGGCTATTAGAATTAACTGCCTGCCTAATATTACAAACAGGATAGAATTGTCCAGGATGATCTGAATGTAAATGATTGCCAGAGTTATGAAAAATCTTATGCAACATGCAAAATGAACTAATTGAACGACGGTGCAAAAGATTAATATCTAGATCAGGAATAATAAATTTAATAGATCTTAAGTTTCTGTCCAACAAATTAAGATGCGAATCAGCAGCTGAAGACCAGACAGGAGAACAATACTCAAAACAAGGTAGAATGAAAAAATTAGAACACTTCTTCTGAATAGATTGATCACCGAAAATCTTGAAAGACTTTCTCAATAAGCCATTTTTTTGTGAAAACCTAATGTGTTTCTCAAAAGTAAATTTGCTGTCGAGAATCACACCTAAAGTTTTTAAAGAGTCATACAAATTTAAAGAAACATTATCAATACTGAGATCCGGATGTTGAGGAGCCCCCTGTTCTTGACCTACTTACAATCACACTTTGAGTTTTCTTAGGATTCAACTTCATACCCCATAATTTGCACCATGCACTAATTTTAGCCAGATCTCTATTAAGGGATTCAGCAACCCCAGATTTACATCAAGGGGATGGAATTGATGCAAAGAGAGTAGCATCATCTGCATATGCAACAAGCTTGTTTTCTAGGCCAAACCACATGTCATGTGTATATAGTATGAAAAATAATAGGCCAAGAACACTACCCTGTAGAACACCGGATATCACATTCCTCTAATCACTATGGTGCCCATCAACAACAACTCTTTGAGATCTATTACTTAAAAAATCAATAATAATGCTAAGAAACGACCCACCCACTCCCAACTGTTTGAGTTTGAAAACAAGGGCCTCATGATTAACACGGTCCGGTCAAAGGCAGCACTAAAATCAAGGCCAATCATACGAACTTCCTGACCACAATCAATGGATTTCTGTACAGCATTAGAGATTGTAAGAAGGGCATTACATGCTCCAAGGACTTTACGAAACGAAATTGTAAACTAGGGAATAGATGATTGTCTTTAGCAAACCTATTAAGACGTTTCGCCAGAAGACGTTCAAAAACTTTAGATAATATGAGAGTTATGGAAATTGGGCGGTAATCAGTTGGACTTGAGCTACCACAAACACATTTACATAGAGGAGTTTCATTACTAATTCTCCAACAAGTGCTAAAAGCTCCTCTTCTTGCTAACTTGCGGAAAATAACAGATAATTTTGGAGCCAAGAAATCTGCTGTCTTTATAAAAAACAAAGGAAAAATACCATTTGGGTCTACACCTCCATAAGCATCAAGGTCCATCAACAGATCTTTAATTTCACGAGATCGAAAAGCTAAACTAGTTAGTTTAGCCTCAGGAAAGCAGGAATGAGGAAGTTCAAGTTCTTCATTACTCTGTGTACTGTCAAAAAGGTTTAAAGCCAACTCATGAATGGCAGAGACAAGGGACAGTGACATTGCCCTAGAGACAGCTCATGTATACATATGATCACCGCCCAAGCCTCCTCTCCTCCCAAGGTAGAACCAAGAAGGTCCAGGTAATGGTTGCTGATCCATCAGATAAACCTATAGGTTCTCCCAAACCCCGCATCCTTAGCTCACAAGGATGGTGAGGTTTCAGTGACCAAAGGAACTAACGAGTTTGAGCAGGACTCGAGCATCAGTCTGGCGATATCTTGAAGGAATATTTCGAACGGGTTGGCTAATGTAATAACAAACAGTCAATTTTAGACTCGTAAAATACTCGTAAGAGATTAGACGCAGTATTTGAGTAACACCCATATATTTTAGGGTTGCCAGGTTTTCTAAATGAGGTAAGGCCAACTAATAATCATCTGCAGCTTTAAAAGGCCAACCCAATAGTAGAAAAAGGCCAAAAATATAGTATATAAGGCCCACATTTTTCATATTACTTGAAGGCCAACCAACTTTTAAAAAAAGGCCAAATTTGAGGTTTTTTACCCTGAGAAAATCCAACCTAGAACCATCAACCTTTCTTTTTTTTAAGGATATTACTAAAGGCCAACCAATTTCAAAAAGGCCAAATTTGAGTTGTTTGACCTGAAAAAAATGCCAACCTGGCAACCCTGATCAATTAACCTTTCTTTTTTCATGATATTACTAAAGGCCAACCAATTTCAAAAAGGCCAAATTTGAGTTGTTTGACCCGAAAAAATGCCAACCTGGCAACCCTGATCAATTAACCTTTCTTTTTTCATGATATTACTAAAGGCCAATCAATTTCAAAAAGGCCAAATTTAAGTTGTTTGACCTGAAAAAAATGCCATCCTGGCAACCCTGATCTATTAACCTTTCTATCTTGATTTAATGGAATTCATTTTTGTAATATTGGTTGCAAAGATGAAATATTGCAAGAGAAGCTGGGATCTTCAGCGTCAATTTAATTAATCTGATGCAAATGAGGTTCATAATGGAAAAGAAAATTGGTTTCATAAATCTGAAGAATATTAGTTATTAAAATCAACTTCATAGATCGGTGTCAAATGTGCTGTTGATTTATTTATCCGCGTTTGAACAGTTTTGTTACCTTGTTCATGATTTTTTTTTTTTTCAACTTATGGGTATTCAAATTAATATAGAGTAGCTTTTAGGTGATTCTTCTTCATGTACATTACGCACCTACTTTTTGCATTACGATTTTTAGACACTTCCACGCACACACATACATTATATATGTATATATATATGTATATATATATATACATATATATATATTATATATGTATATATATATATATATATATATATATTATATATACATATATATATATATATATTATATATATATATATATATATATATATATTATATATACATATATATATATTATATATATATATATATATATATATATATATGTATATATATAATCATTTGTTATTACTCTTTCAGACAATTCCACTATCTATGTCCTCAGGTACTGTGAAGAGATCACAAATCTCTCTATATTTTTCGTAATTAATTCGACTGGCTAAGGAGAATTATTTTTTATTATCCCGTATTTACTCGCTGGGATAGAGCTGGAATAATGTTAATCATAAGCTTGAAAGTGAATTTTATCATCATCATCATCATCATCTCCTCCTACGCCTATTGACGTAAAGGGCCTCGGTTAGATTTCGCCAGTCGTCTCTATCTTGAGCTTTTAATTCAATACTTCTCCACTCGTCATTTCTCATTCCGCGCTTCATAATTCTCAGCCATGTAGGCCAGGTTCTTCCAACTCTTCAAGTTCCTTGTGGAGCCCAGTTGGAAAAGCAAGATGCTATAGGCCCAAGGGCCCCAACAGGATAAAATAGCCCTGTATGAAAAGGAAACAAGGAAATGAATACATTACAAGAGAAGTAATACAATCAAAATAAACTATTTTAAGAACAGTAACAACATTAAATTTGATCTTTCACATATAAACTATAAAAAACTTAAAAAAAACAAGAGGAAGATAAATAATATAGAACAGCGTGCCCGAGTGGACCCTAGAGCAAGAGAACTCTAATCCTAGACAGTGGAAGGCCATGGTACAGAGGCTATGGCACTACCCAAGACTAGAGAACAGTGGTTGGATTTCGGAGTGTCCTTCTCCTAGAAGAGCTGCTTATCTTCCTTCTTATCTCCTGTTTATCATTTGAAGGTTTAAAGTGCACTCATGAATGGCAGTGTCTAAGGAGAGTGACATTGCCCAAGAAAGTAGGACAATGCCCTAGAGAGTGACCATATATACGTATGATCAGCGCCCAGGCCCCTTTACCACCCAAGTTCGGACCAAGAAGGGCCAGGTAATGGCTGCTGATGACTCAGCAGATAAGTCTATAGGCTCCCCCACACATGCATCCTTCTCTCCTGGGGAGTGCGAAGTAGGGTAGGATCGTCTTTAATATATTTTCTTGAAAAGGTTTAGTCGTGACCAGATAAAGTCCGCTCTTCACAATATTAGAAAACAAATGTACTGAAAAGATGAAGAAGGTCTGTAGGGCTCCTACTGATTAGCGTGGCATCTGAGCCACGTCTGATCAAAGTAGATTCCGTGGAATTCCAATAACAACACGAAATTGTCTCGTAGCAAATTGGAAGTCGAAAAAATTCTTTATATTGTGAGACAAACTTGGAAATAAATAGTAAGCTCGAAGCTGTCTATAGAATAGCACACGTAGTATCAAGTGGTTTATGGGCTATTTCTTTTGTATGGGCAATGGCATCGTTGTGGAGGCCGATGTGGTAAAGTCCCTGACTGGTGAAGGCTAGAGTGAGGTTCGAGACCCTCTCAAACTCGTTAGTTTCTTCGGTCGTTGCAACCTCATCATCCTTGTGAACTAAGGATGGATGTTTGGGGAGCCTAGAGGCCTATCTGCTGAGTCATCTATAGCCATTGCCGGGCCCATCTTGGTCATGGCTTGGGTGGAGAAGGGTTTTGGGCGCTGATCGTATATATATGTGGTCAGTGTCTAGGGCATTGTCGCTGTTCCTTGCCTCTGCCATTCATGAACGGCCTTTAAAACCTTTAAACGATTGATTTAGTTGGTTAACATTTCAACATTCTTTGAAAAGATTCAACATCTCCTAGTACATTGTATATTACAGACATTACAGTTATGTTTGTCTTAAGTAATCCATATGAAGTGTCAACGTATCTTTGCTGATCTAAGTCTGGCTTTATTCCCAAACCATTAGCTTCTGTGTGGGAAAAGCCACGGAACTATTCCGACCGTATATATTCATAGATTTCCCCTTGGAATGCTCCAGCAATATCGTAAGAGAATATTAAAGAGGGACTGATCCTTATCCCTTTTTGGAGCTATTCGCTATTTTATGTGGATTATAAAAAGTTTGTACAGTTGTAACAACGACAATATACAACACTTTCATTCAAGTAAGTTAAAAGTCATACATTGGATCCCTCTCTCTGGTTACGACTCATTTGTTCTTTGTCTACACATACACTGAAAAGTCTGGCATATTCTTTACATTGTCTCCATGTTCTCATACAACTGACAACTCTGAGATTACCAAACAATTCTTCTTCGCTCAAAGTGTTAACTATTGCACTATAATTGTTCAGTGTTTTTTTTCCTCTTGGTAAGGGTAGAAGAGACTCTTTAGCTATGGTAAGCAGCTCTTCGAGGAGAAGGACACTTCAAAATCAATCCATTGTTCTCAAATCTTGGGTAGTACCATAGCCTCTGTACCTTGGTCTTCCACCGTATTGGGTTAGAATTCTCTTGCTTGAGGGTACACTATTCTATTCTATTTCTCTTCCCCTTGATTTGTTAAAGTTTTTATAGTTTATATAGGAGATATTCATTATAATGTTACTATTCTTAAAATATTTTATGTTTCCTTGTTTCCTTTCCTCACCGTGCTATTTTCCCTGTCGGGGTAGCATCCTGCCTATTTCACTAGGGTTGTAGCTTGGCAATTGATAATAATAATAATAATAATAATAATAATAATAATAATGATAATCTGATAAGTATTTATTTGAACAAAAAAACTAACTGACTATAGCCCTTACTGAGCTCAAGCCGATATTATTATTATTATTATTATTATTATTATTGTTATTATTATTATTATTATTATTACTACTTGCTAACCTACAGCCATATTTGGAAAAGCAAGATGCTATAAGCCCAAGGTCTCCAACAGGGAAAATAGCCCAGTGAGGAGAGAAAACAAAGAAAAAATAAACTATTTTAAGAACAACAACACCTAAACAAATGTTTCCTATATAAATTAGAAAAACTTTAACAAAACAAGAGGAAGTGACATTAGATAGAACAGTGTGCCCGAGTGAATTCTTAAGCAAGAGAACTCTAATCAAAGACATTAGAAGACCATGGTACAGAGGTTATGGCACTACCCAAGACTAGAGAACAAACCCTTGATTTTCGAGTGTCCTCCTAGAATAGCTGCTTAGCACAGCTAAAGAGTCTCTTCTACCCTTACCAAGAGGGAAGTAACCATTGAACTATTAACAGTGCAGTAGTTAACCCCTTGGGTGAAGAAGAATTGTTGGATAATCTCAGTGTTGTCAGGTGTATAAGGACAGAGAAGAATCTGTAAAAAAATAGGCCAGACTATTCAGTGTATGTGTAGGCAAAGGGAATGTGAACTGTAACCGGAGTGAAGGATCCTATGTAGTACTGTCTGGCCAGTCAAGTACCCCATAACTCTCTAACGGTAGTATCTACACGGGTGGCTGGTGCCCTGACCAACGTTCTATCAGTATAAAACACAAATATCTTTCATGTTATCTTTGGGACATAAGCTTGAGAATTGGGAGAGCAGCAAGGCTCAGGAACAAGACATCGCCTTTATGGACACCTAAATGGTTGGTATCATGTGTCCAATTATGCCAGGAGTTTCTATGCTGGAGAGGGAGACGTACAATGAGAGAGAGAGAGAGGGAGAGAGAGAGAGAGAGAGAGAGAGAGAGAGAGAGAGAGAGAGAGAGAGAGAGAGAGAGAGAGAGAGAGAAATTGCAATTGTTAGTTTTGTGTTATTTGTGTATATATATATATATATATATATATATATATATATATATATATACTGTATATATATATATATATATATATATATATATATTATATATATATATATAAATATACCGTATATATATCTGTGTGTGTGTAATATTTGTGTATACATTCACACGTGTATATTGCATTCATTATTTTTTTGTATATATACATACATACATACATACATACATACATACATACATACAAAGATATGAGGATCTATGTAAAGGCCTACAGATGTTTATACTGTAATATTACAGGTATGTAAGTATGGGTATATTGACCCATTATTATACTATTATACTAAATTGGTATCATTTCATATTCATTTATTTTGTATTAATTATTTATTTCAGAGTGTAGCTTTCACAACTCTATCAATTAACGTTATTAATTCCTCATTCGTCGTATTCCCGGTTTTTCTAAGTCACACGTACTTTAAGTAATTGAATAATCTCCATTTTTATTGTAGACGCATAGGGAGAGAGAGAGAGAGAGAGAGAGAGAGAGAGAGAGAGAGAGAGAGAGAGAGAGAGAGAGAGAGAGAGAGAGAGAGAGAGAGAGTTATAAGGATTTTAAATGCCTGGGAGAAATTTTAGTCCATCCGGGGAGACTCCATTTGCTCTTGGGTAGAGCGATTTTGTTTAAACATTTAGAGAGTTTTTTATGATTTTGTCTAACTTATTCCTGAACTCGTTTACCGTGTTACTGTTCACAACATCCGCTGGAAGTCTGTTCCATGTATTTCCAGAGAGAGAGAGAGAGAGAGAGAGAGAGAGAGAGTAGATTAAAAGTCTATTAAAGTAAAAGGAGAAGACCACAATGATAATATGGGATATATAAATATGCGATTTGAGAGAGAGAGAGAGAGAGAGAGAGAGAGAGAGAGAGAGAGAGAGAGAGAGAGAGAGAGAGTGAGAGAGTAGATTAAAAGTCTATTAAAGTAAAAGGAGAAGAGCACAATGATAATATGGGATATATAAATATGCGAGTTTAATATACTAATGGGAAGTAAGGTCACCCCTGGGGCAGATTGAAGCCCAGACGAGGAGCAGGAAGTCTTCATAGAAATCTCACCCCCCCCCCAACACAACACCCCAGACACCCCAATCTCACCCCATTCTCACCCCCAGCTCACCATCGTATTCGGTAGAAAGCAAGTAGTATATTAAAGATTATTCATACACATGAATGGTAGAGTAGCATTAATATCCCCTGTTTAATAAAAAGTGTCTGATTATATATATATATATATATATATATATATATATATATATATATATATATATATATATATATATATATATATATATATAGTTTATATATGAAATATCTGTTTTAATGTTGTTACTGTTTCTAAAATTTTTATTTTAATTGTCCATTACCTCTTATATGATTTATTTATTTCCCTATTTCCTTTCCTCACTAAGCTATTTTTCCCTATTGGAACCCTTGGGCTTATAGCATCTTGCTTTTCCAACTAGGGTTGTAGCTCAGCTGGTAGTAATAATATAATGTATTATATATATACATATATATATGTATGTATATATATATATATATATATATGTATTTATATATTGTATGTATGTGTATATACAAATTTTATATATATATATATATATATATATATATATATATATATATATATATATGTGTGTGTGTGTGTGTGTATTTCCTGTTACACCTAAGGGAAAGACTAGTAGTCCTAAACTGGTGAGAGGATACACCCTATGACATACATTCGGAAACCACAGCCTCTCACAAATTGCCGAACCAACAGATTGCAGTTAGGAAAGGGGGGGGGGGGGTAGAAGGGGGGGGGGCTTAAAAATCTGTGTGTGCTTATCTATCCAAGTATTATATGTCATTTTGACGGGTCGCCTACACTAATTGTAATAATAATGATGATGACGATAATCAAATTGATTGCACATATCGTTGGTAGCATCTCTAGCAACAATAACATGAATAACTAGAAAAGCACTCACAGTACAGACCTCCACCACGGCAGCTTTTTTTTTTTTCTAAACCAACAGCTTGCCTTTCCCATAATCAATTTAGACCGTAGGAGTATTTGAAGTCTGTGTGACAACCATGTGCGAACTTGGGGTTAAGGTTAGGGTTAATTCGGATGACCTTTTGCTTGACCTTGACCTTGACCTTTGACCTGGGACTTTCAAAATTGAATCACTTCCACGTCTCAACATATCAATTTATCCTGGAAAGTTTCAGTACTCTATTAGTAAAATTATGGCCAGGAAGTTGTTTACAAACAAACAGACATACGGACAAACAGATACGAAAACATAACTTCCTCCCAACTTCCTTGGCGGAGGTAATTATCCGACTATTTACACTTACCGTATAAGTACATTACTATAATATTGAGAGAGAGAGAGAGAGAGAGAGAGAGAGACTTTGAACAGAAAGGGCCAATTAAAACCCAGCAGAGACTCCGCTATATTGAAAGAACTGGATAATGCTTCGTCTCACTTGGGATCGCTATTTATCAAGCAACATCCTGTGAACATCCTGTTGTGTGCCATCCTTTCTACATTTAGGGATATTGGATAAAGCATTGAAAGAAGGCAGCCTTTGGAACGAGGCACAAAAGTCTACGCAAGAGCTACAGCTTTGGCGTTATTTGTAATCACCTTTACGAGAGGGGTTCTTATTCATGGGATTTCTCATTCCATGAAGCCAATCGGATCTCAGGTGCTGCAATACAATTTATACGTTCACTAAAGATCCTGTCACCTTTGATCAACAATACTAATAAATGCCTTTCATTCTGTCAATAGAACACATTCATTGGGGTTATTCAGACTTTCGTGTTCGTGAACATATAGAATAAATATTTTTCAAATCACTTCCGAGATGTATTTTTTTCTTTTTTTTTTTTGGAATTTTAAAGACGTCTGTATTTCAATCTTAATTTTCCTTCATACTTATTAATTCAATTTGATGTTCACGCTTTACTATTTATTATTACATATATCAAAAACATTAAAAAAATCCCTCAACATTTTTTTTAAGTTATAAATACATAGGTTTTTTATGCAATAGTTTTTACTTCTGTTCATGGTCGTCATGTGTGTTGACTGACACCTTGTTTTAAATACAAGAAATTGAAAATGATAAAATTCTCCTTTTCCAAACCTGATTTTTATAATCGAAAATTCTGAACTATGTAACTAGACAACAAATGCCAATATGATTCAAAGTCCCATTTCAAATATATTTCAGACTACAGCAGCAAATATTGTTATGGTAATTGTTTACAACACCACGCTCTCCATTTACTCCAAAATAATGCAATCCTGCAGTTCTCATCTTCTTGCACAGTAATTAGGTGGTTATTTATATTCTGGGAAAGCAATAATTAGCAAGATATGTTGAGGAAGGGGGAAGGGGTTATAAAAAGAAAATAACTCTGTTTCCTCACTAAACGACTCGGAACTGACATGTCAACACTGTCAAGCAGTCAGAATTCGTGATGCCAGCGTACATGAACAGAAGTTCGTGATGACAGCGTACATTTGATATACTGTATATTCAAAATATACTTAATTAAAATTGGATTAATTACTCAAAAGTGTCCATAAAATATGCAATTTACAAATAGTGACACTTTTGAGTAATCACTCAATTTTTGATTAAGTATATTTTGAGTATACAGTGTATCAAATGTACGCTGGTATCACGAACTTCTGTTTATGTACGCTGGCATCACGAATTCTGATTGCTTGACTATGTTGACATGTCAGTTCAAAGTCGTTTGGTGAGGAAACCGAGCTATTTTCTTTTTATAACCCTTTCCTCAACATATCTTGCTAATTATTGCTTCCCCAGAATATAAATAACCACCTAATTACTGTGCAAGAAGATGAGAACTGCAGGATTGCATTATTTTGGAGTAAATGGAGAGCGTGGTGTTATAAACAATTACCCTTATTATTATTGCAAGTGCTAAGTAAGTTAGGAGGAGGTTATGTTTTCTCCCCTGTTTGGCTATTTGTCCGTCTGTCTATTTGTATGTTTGCTTGTTTATGCACAACTTCCTGGCCACAATTTTACTCATAGAGTAGTGAAACTTTCAGGGATTCATTCTCATGTTGAAACGTGGAAGTGATTCAATTTTTGAAAGTCCTAGGTCAAAGGCCAAGGTCAAGGTCGAGCAAAAGGTCGACCGAATTTACCCTTACCTTAACCGCAAGTTTGTACATGGTTGTTACACAGACTTCATCTGGGAAAGTCAAGCTAGTTTCAAGAAATAACCTGCCGTGGCGGTGGTCTGCACTCTCAGAGTACTTTTACAGTTTCTCTATTGTTTCGTGTAATTATATATATATATATATATATATATATATATATATATATATATATATATATATATATATATAACCATCAATTTATCAATTTAGAAGGACTGATAGAAAGATAGATAGATGGATGAAAAGAGAGTTAGAAATATAATTATAAAGGCTACTACCATTCAGTTCGAATTTGCCATAAGATTAATTGGTTAAAGGAAGACACAGTAATCCATGTCAGTCTTGTTACTCATGTGTGTATTCATTGAGTAGCTGATGATGTCAATTAGATGAAAGAACGAGTTCCGGAAAAGCCTTTAGCTTTCTCAATCTTGGATTGATACATCCATTCGTTCACACACTAAGATGCACACACGCATATATATATATATATATATATATATATATATATATACATATATTTATATATATATATACATATATATATATATATACATATATCTATATATATATATATATATATATATATATATATATATATAAAACATATATGTATGTATATATAAATATATATAAATATATTGCATATATATATGTATATATAAAACATATATGTATGTATATATAAATATATATAAATATACTGTATATATATATATATATATATATATATATATATATATATAATGTGTGTATGTGTGTGTGTGTGTTTGTGTGTTTTTGTATGTGTGAGTGTGTGTATGTATGTGTATGTATGTATACACTAATAAGCGTATATAATCAAGTCCACCTAAGGAAAGACGAACTTTTTCGAATAAGATTCAATCCACACATATGTAAAAATATATATGTGAGATAAGGATGTTAAGAAACCATTGCTGTTATTAAAAGGGTCACCTGATAAATGACAAAAGTTGATCTCGTTTTTTTGTGGGGCGGGGGCGGGGCAATAATAATTTGTTTGTTTATAAGAGAGAATACTCGAGTGCCATATGTGGATGAGATCATGGTGAGGAGTAGATGGAGATGGTTTGGGCACTAGAAGAGTTGGGAGACCCAAGCCTACATGAATGAGGACTATGAAACGCGAAGTAGGAGAGGATGAATGGACAAGTATTGAATTAAACGCTCAAGATAGAGACGACTGGCGAAATCTAATAGATGCCCTTTTGGTCAGTAGGCGTAGGAAATGGTGATATTTATGCATAATATCAAATAGTAGTAGATTATCTAGATATATATATATATATATATATATATATATATATATATATATATATATATATATATATATATATATTTAATTTGAATGAAACTAGATATACATTGTCAAAATACCAAAATAATGTAAGAACGCTAATTTCTTAAGAAAGGAAGGCAAGTATCTGATCATAAAAGCTGAAATGTGGCACTGAAAATGAATATGCCTAAAAACTAAGATAATGTTCAATGTAAATGCAGAGACAGCAAATACGGGTTATGGACGAACCCCCTAGAGATATTCAAGACAGGAAAGAATGTCTAGATATGTTAATACACTCTGACAGGACGTAGGTCTGACATTTGTAAACAAAGTTCTTCGTGACATCAGGTAGGGAGAAGAGGTATGTATGTTTGTGTACAGCTATGTGGGAATGGAGGGGGAAGAGATGCGTGTGCGTTTGGCTGTGAGGAGTTGGGAGTCCCCAGAGAGAAACATGAAAGATGTTAGCAAAGACACCTCTAGCAAGTTTTTATCGCTGTAAAACAAAAGTTAAATTCGTAATTCAACGCCTCGATTTATCACCACCGAAAGAATCCAAGCTCCGGAAATAAACTGCGCACTAAAACGTCTTTATTACACCGTTAAGATTAGCTCCTATGGGGGTTGGAAAGGGAGAGACAAATTAGAACAGCTTTCAAACTGAACACAAAGCAATGATAAAAATCAGTGAGGAAATGAGGAACAGAAAGAGAGGGAAGAATTTATGGCAGGTCGTTGGGCTCAGGTGTCGAGACACGTCACTTACGTGTCTCAACGTATAACCTCGAGGGAATGCTGAGGTGTCACATTGTCTCTTTCTTGGGCTTTTCCTGGGCCAAAAGGTAGAAGACACCAAAGCCTCCTGTTCCTTTGCAGATGGAAAAGTTTTTCTTTGGGTGAGATAGTATATACATAATGTGACATCTGTGGAGGATGTCTTCACGAGTTTGACTGTTAATTATTATTATTATTATTATTATTATTATTATTATTATTATTATTATTATTATTATTATTACATATTAGGCTATATATAACCCTAGTTGGATTGTTTATTATTATTCTTCTTATTAATAATATTATTAATATTATTAAAAGATAGGCTATATATAACTTTATTTGAATTGTTTATTATTATTATTATTATTATTATTATAATTATTATTATTATTATTATTATTATTATTATTATTATTATTACTAGCCAAGCTACAACCTTAGTTGGAAAAGCGAGGTGCTATAAGCCCAAGTGCTCCAACAGGGAAAATAGCCCTGTGAGGAAAGGAAATAAGGAAATATATAAACGATATGAGGAATAATGAACAATAAAAATTAAATATTCTTAACACAGTAACAACATCAAAACAGATATTTCTTATGTAAAATATAAAACGACTTATGTCAGCCTGTTCAACATAAAAACATTTGCTTCAAGTTTGAACTTTTGAAGTTCCTAATGTTTAATTGAGATGGTCATTATTAGCTATTCTTTGTCGAGATTTTATCATTAGAAATATATGTTTTTCTTAATTATGTATGGACATGAGTCGTGGTATGACAATGAAACAATATCCAATAGTTAAATGGCAGGACAGGATTGGAAATGAAACTATAAGAGAGATTACTCGAGTACCATATGTGGATGAGATCATGGTATGGTGTAGATGGAGATGGTTTGGGCATGCTATACGCAATCCCCAAGAGAAAATATTTCACTAAACTTTCAACTCGGCTCCACAAGGTATTAGAAAAGTTGGAAGACCCAGGCCTACATGGCTGATGACTTTGAACGAGTAGAGAAGTATTGTTTTAAAAGCTCAAGATAGAGACGACCGAGAAAATTTCACAGAGGCCCTTTGCGTCAATAGGCGTAGGAGGAGATGATAATGATGATGATCAGATATGATAGAAAATATTCATAAATATATTAAGCATCAAGAATCGTTTTTTTGCAAATGTTAAAGTTTAATACTTTAAACGTAAAAGGAGAGAAGAGACCACCGAAGAATTCGGGGAATTTCAAGTTGGGAAAACCTATAGAGAATAAAGGGCTTCTCGTAAGATAAAAAGGGACTTCCACTTGTGGAATTTTATCGTCCATATTTCTTTGATCTTTTCGCTTTATTGTCTTTCATTCGTGCATAACAAGGGTTAGCCGACGCAACGAAATACTTAAAGCATAAAGTAACTTATGTTAGGTTAGGTTAGGTTAAGCCATAATCTTCCATTTTGGGGGAAACTTATAATTGGCTTTGCAGGGAAAATTCTACGAAAAAGAGGCTCAAATCACTGGTTCTTAACTTAAATAACCCCCGTAATGTTTATAACACTTCCAGCAATTTAATATTACTGGCTACCATTATTTTAAGTTATGAAGAAATGTTGGTGTAATTAACCCATGGATCAATTGTATGAAATAGGTGAAAGTCATACAGTTAGTCAAGATGAGTAAAGAAGTTACTATAAGTCTTCCATCAAATGCACATTTGGTCGAAAATCTCCGAGAGAATTATAAGAAAAGAGTCCTTTTTTCTATCTTGTAGTAAGGGTCATTCGCCGGTGTAATACCTGGAGTATAGCCAGGTTAAAGATTCAATAATTTCAATTTATTTTTATAGAATTATTTTATAACGTATTTTTCATTGCCTTAGTAAGAGAGAGAGATCAAAGTGACATCCAAGGCAACAATATTTCTCTGATCTTATACCAATGTAGATTTTTAATGTAGATTATTTAAAGAATTTATTATCTGAAAATGTATTGCCATTTCTACAAGAACACAACTGAGAGTTTGATCAATACAGTGCCAGGGAGGTTATTGAGATTTCTTAAGTTGTATATATATATACAGTATATATATGTACATATATATATATATATATATATATATATATATATATATATATATATACATATATATATATACATATATATATATATATATATATATACATATATATAAACATATATATATATACATATATATATACATATATATATATATATATATATATATATATATATATATATATATAAATATATGTGTATGTGTATATATATGTGTGTATATATATATATGTATATGTGTATATATATGTGTGTATATATGTATATATATATATATATATATATATATATATATATATATATATATATATATATCCTTGTTCTTTCCGTACAAATATTTGAATCTTTGCTAGCTACGTCAGTTGTCTTAATATCTCTGAATACTTATATGGTTAAATCATCTCAGATTAAGTTTTACTTTTACTTGTTCAATAGTAGTCGGTCTCCTTCAAGAACAGAGGACTGACATTTCTGTTTTTTATTTTCTTTCTTAAGGGTTATGGTGGCCGATGTTACCTGGTAACGTCCCTGACTGATGAACGCCGGACTGGGGTTCGAGTCCCGCTCAAACTCGTTAGTTCCTTTGGTCGATGCAACCTCATCCTCCTTGTGAGCTAAGGATGGCGGGTTTGGGGGAGCCTATAGGTCTATCTGCTGAGTCATCAGCACCCATAACCTGGCCCTCCTGGGTCCTAGCTTGGAAGGAGACGGGGCCTGGGCGCTGATCATATGGTATACATGGTCAGTCTCTAGGGCATTGTCCTGCTTGATAGGGTAATATCACTGTTCTTTGCCTCTGCTCTTCATGAGTGGCCTTTAAACCTTTAACAATATTATAAGGGCACTTAGGAATCCCTAGTTCCATCTCCGCATACAACCCCCCCCCCCCTTCTCTCTCTCTCTCTCTCTCTCTCTCTCTCTCTCTCTCTCTGAGAAATACTTGTCTCATATCCTCTTTAATTCTCTTCCTTCTCCGTCCTGGTCTATCCCTTAGGCCCAAAGGCGATCGCGACATAACGAAATTTCCTACACGGAGGATCTTTTCTTTACCGGGAGGGATGTATACTCTCTCTCTCTCTCTCTCTCTCTCTCTCTCTCTCTCTCTCATAACCCAAGTCTTACACTTGCCTGTCTAGAGCGATTTACATACACATAGGCCTATTGACTCTCACCTTCCTGAGAGAGATTAGGTTGACGTAATGTAGAAGGTTTCGTAATAAAGTATAATTTATTCCCTTATCATTTAAATTCAGTTTAGTATATTTATCTTTCAAAGAACAGAAGGCCTGTTGGTAACGTCCTTGCCTGGTGATTGCTATACTGGGGTTCGAGTCCCACTCAAACTCGTTAGTTCCTTAGGTCGTTGTAACCTCACCATCCTTGTGAGCTAAGGATGGGGGGTTTGGGGAAGCCTATAGGTCTATCTGCTGAGTCATCAGCAGCCATTGCTTGGCCCTCCTTGGTCCCAGCTTGGTAGGAGATGAGGCTGGGGCGCTGATCATGTGTATATATGGTCAGTCTCTAGGGCATTGTCCTGCTTGATAGGACAATGTCACTTTCCCTTGCCTCTGCCATTCATGAGTGGCCTTTAAACTTCTAAACTGTCAATTGACGTCATTTCACAGATAGAAAATATCTTTAAGAAATGATGTAAAATAGACATAAAATCCTGTTTAGATATTCAATAATATTTATCATTATTATCCGAATGATAAATCCTACAAAGTGGGGTCTTCTTAAAGCTTAAGATAACATATTATTATTATTATTATTATTATTATTATTACTAGCCAAGCTACATCCCTAGTTGGAAAAGCAAGATGCTATAAGCCCAAGGGCTCCAATAGGGAAAAATAGCCCAGTGAGGAAAGGAAATAAGGAAATAAATAAATGATGAGAATAAATTAACAGTATATCATTCTAAAAACAGTAACAGCGTCAAAACAAATATGTCCTATATAAACTATTAACAACGTCAAAAACGGATATGTCATATAGAAACTATAAAAAGACTTATGTCAGCCTGGTCAACATAAAAACATATGCTCCAATTTTGAACTTTTGAAGTTCTACTGATTCAACTACCAGATTACGAAGACCATTCCACAACTTGGTAACAGCCCAATTTGTTTTTTGGGTACTTCATAATTTCGAAATTCAAAACGATATATGATTTTCCTCCAACGTTTTCTTTCACTTATTAGGGAAGTTAACTGTTCTTGATTTTAACAAGAAGAGCGTAAGTCAGTCAACTAACAAAAATAATTTTCTTTTGCTCATATGTCCATTTTTAGTGAAATTTTTTTCTTTATATTTGATAGATCTATTTTAATGCTGTTACTGTTCTTCAAATGTTTTACTTTGATTGTTCATTACTTCTGTAGTTTATTTATTTCATTGTTTCCTTACTTCACTGGGCTTATTTTGCTTGTTGGAGCCCTTGGGCTTACTATATAGCATCCTGCTTTTCTAACTAGGGTTGTAGCTTAGCTACTACTACTACTACTACTAGTACTACTACTACT
>NC_090732.1:1823604-1828604 GCF_036898095.1 Palaemon carinicauda | reverse complement strand
TATCTCTCTGAAAGCTAAAGCGAGATAACACAATTCCATTTTATATGTAGGAATGTGCGTACGCTTCTAGTAATAAATTGGTATAATTAGAGTAATTTGTTATACTAAATTAGCTGCATTATGTAGCCGGAATTTGAAATACGAATTCTGACTCAAAAATGTCAGTTAGGTTTGTGATGTTAAGAATATTTTTATTAATGATTTATTATAGTTCCCTTGATGAAATAAATTTTGACACTTACCCTTTTTTTGGAAATTTGATTCAATTATACTTAATGGGCTTAGCTAGAAAATAAAAAATAAGACATTTGCAATTACTCAAAACATGTATTATAAAGTAAAAAGATGCTTGTTTATTTTTTTACCTCCGCCAATGCATTTTGGAGGAGGTTATGTTTTCACCCCCTGTTTGTCCGTTTGTTTGTGAACAATTTCTTGTCCACAATTTTATCTTTAGAATAGTGAAACTTTCAGGGATTAATTGTTATGTTGAGAGGTGGAAGCAATTCCATTTAGAAAGTTCTAGCTCAGAGGTCAAGGTCAAGGTAGAGAAATAAGCTGCCTTGGCAGAGGTTACAATTTTACTGATAGAGTAGTGAAATGTTCAGGCATTATTTGTTATGTTAAGACGTGGAAGTGATTAAATTTTAAAAGACCTAGGTCAAAGGTCAGGGTCAAGGTCGAGAAATAAGCTGCCTTGTCGGAGGTTACAATTTTACTGATAGAGTAACGAAACTTTCATGGATTAATTGTTATGTTGAGACATGGAAGTAATTCAATTTTGAAAGTCTTAGGTCAAAGGTCAAGGTCAAGGTCGAGAAATTAGTTGCCATGACGGAGGTTACAATTTTACTCATAGAATAATGAAACTTTGAGGGATTAATTGTTATGTTGAAACGTGGAAGTGATTCAATTTTGAAAGTCCTAGGTCAAAGGTCAAGGTTAAGGTCGAGAAATTAGTTGCCATGACGGAGGTTACAATTTTACTCATAGAATAATGAAACTTTGAGGGATTAATTGTTATGTTGAAACGTGGAATTGATTCAATTTTGAAACTCCTTGGTTCGCTGATTTCAAGGCAAGAGAAGGTATCATCATTTCTGATCGATTACAGTACTGCCTAAATCTTCCCAGTCCTACAATTTAGGGGAATATACCGCAAAGATAAGAAAGAGACTAACTCCATGTTTGACCAGGACTACATGATCTGTCTGCAATCAAAAGCGTGTTACTTGCTCTTTCGAATGTGGGTTGGTGTAGAGGCCATCATGTTAACTATTTTTTAATTGCAAATTCGAGAGACTGGATTGACGTTGCCATCTGGTGATAGATTCATTGTTTCTTTTCATAATTGGTTGTTTCGTTTTAGTTTAAATTAGAGAAAATAGTCTTCTGATCTTTTAGCATTATGATTGATCATTTTCCTTATAGGAAAAATGCATACACAAAATAAACGATAATGAATATGTATCACTAACTCTAGTGGTGGAGATGGGTCGATTGGAAGTTTAAAAACTGATTCCTGAATTCCAAAGGAATATGTAGAGTAGACTTGAACTGGTAAAGTCGTCCTTGCAGACATTTTTTTCGACTTAAAGCGTATGATGGATTCCCTGCCCAGCCAGAAGTATTTATCGTAAATCTGTGGATATACTGTTCATTCCTAAAGGTAGAATCCGATACTAAATGCCATTGTGGTTTATATTTAAACGATGATATATATATCTGGATTGCTATTTTTAAAAATATATCCCTTCCAAGACATGGAAATCCCATCAGCTCTCGAGGGGAAGAAAGATGAAGAAATTAAGAAATGTTAATGCATTCTTTACCCCCAACAAACACTCGGCCATTACTCGTAAGAATGCGTAGCTCTTTCCCTTAAGTTTTCCCTTTGCATGTTACTTAAGCCGTAAAATCGTAAAGCGATCAACGAGCCACCCTTTATTCGCGATCACGAAGCCATTCTTTATTCTTCCCTTCTTCTGCCAACCGTCCAACTGTCACTCAAGGCCTGTCGTCTCACACCCTCTCTGTCTTGAACAACAAGTTGCAAACGGTGTTTTGCCATTATAAATGCAACAGGAGGCCGCCTTTCCGCCTTAATTATCTCTTCATGGATCTCTCTCTCTCTCTCTCTCTCTCTCTCTCTCTCTCTCTCTCTCTCTCTCATATATATATGTACACCTTTTTACACGACATTACTTCCGTGGTTTACCATTATAAATGGAAAGTGAGGGTGTCTCTCTGCCTTAATTATCTCTCTCTCTCTCTCTCTCTCTCTCTCTCTCTCTCTCTCTCTCTCTCTCACACACACACACACACACACACACACACACATATATATATATATATATATATATATACATACACATTTTTACACGATATTATTTCCGTGGTTGGTCATTATAATAAATTATTCATTAACGTACATATACACGAATGTATGTACCGACCATCACTACTTCTTATTCCCCACCGTTATTCCTACATTAAGGGGTCGGTTGCGTGATGCGCCCTCTCCTCGCCTTCAATCAAAGGTATCCTCTTCTCTCCATATCATCCTTCACCTTATCTCGACATCTAATTCTCTGCATTAAGGGGCTCAGTTGCCTGATGTTCCTTCTCCAATACTTTCGATCAAAGGCATCCACTTCCACCAAGCCTCGTCTCTCCATATCATCCTTCACCTTATCTCGCCATCTAATTCTCTGCCTCCCTCTTGATCTTCTCCCCTTACAGGTTCCTCCTAGTCCCTCATCACTCATTTTTCTTTAGTCTGAGAGTTGTCCCCATCGTCCACAGCCTCCCTTCTCTACATTCTACAGATAACAGCACTCTATCTCACCCCCTGACTTCCCCCTCCCGCCTAATTCAGCGCATATCAGCTCCTGACGATTATTCCATCCTGTCAACAAGGAGAAGGATATATAAGGGGGAATTCAAACGTCCCTGCGACCTTGATTCCCGTAGAAAGATCCTCGTAGAAGGCTGTGAAGGCGGGGAAGGCGAAGCAGCCCCCTATGCTAATAATTTCCAGAGAGACAATGGGTGAAACACAAAGACATCGAGGGAGAGACGTATTGTGCTCTTGTCCGATGCCGTCCACGTTGAGGCTTGGGCCCTCGAGGGTAATTTATATGTGGGAATTATATGCCTATATATGGGAATTTCATGTCCGTTTTCATATATGGGAATTTTATGTCCGTTTTCATGCATGGGAATTGTATTTCCAGTTTTATATATTGGAATTTTATGTTCCTTTTTATATATGGGAATTTTATGTTTGTTCTTATGTATGGGAATTAAATGTTCCTTTTTATGTATGGGAATTGTATGTCCCTTTTTATATATGAGAATTGTATGTCCATTTTTATATATGAGAATTGTGTCTCTTATATGAGAGTCGTATGTTGTTTTTTTTATATATGGGAATTGTATGTTCGTTTTGATGTATGGGAATTGTGTGTATCTTTAACATGGGAATTGTATGTCCATTGTTATATATCGGAATTTTATGTTCCTTTTTTATATATGGGAGTTATATGTTCTTTTTATATTTAGGAATTGTATGTCCCTTAAGAAACTGACTGATCATTCAGGCGAACGAGAAAAGGAAAAAAGAATTAAAATAAGAGAAGAGGAATGAATTATAGATGAAAATAAAGCTTTTACTGAGAAAGTTTGGAAGACGAATAATAAAATAAAGAACGAGAAAGAAAAAGAAGTGTGAAAGGTGGATGGAAAGACAAGTGGGATAATTATGAAAATTAAACATCTTGCCCAGTAAATACTTGTGAGTTTCTCATATTAATCCTCTGCAAGATTGGGAGAAAACAGCCCTAAATTCCCGCACAAAAGCCACCCTCGTTCCTTCGTCCCAATGACCCGCCCCGGGTGGCCCCCTACCAGTGCCTGAATAGTCGATCTTCACCACTGGAAAATTTGGAGCCATCCGCTTTCCCCACAATGGCCAATCTGCATTCTTGCCAACACCGACGGTTCTGTCAACATTCTATGAACGTTTATTATATTCTCTCTCTCTCTCTCTCTCTCTCTCTCTCTCTCTCTCTCTCTCTCTCTCAGTTCTGTTTGTTTTTTTCTCGTGTTACAACCTTCTCTCTCTCTCTCTCTCTCTCTCTCTCTCTCTCTCTCTCTCTCTCTCTCTCTCTCTCACACACAGTTCTGTTTTTCCCTAAAGTTGCAACTATCTGGATGCAAATATTTCTCATTTATGTCCTTCTCTAGTTCTAAAAATAGTTCATTTGCATAACCAAAATAATTTGTATAAAAATAATCCATTATATCACTGTTTTCTTCGTTGTTTGGTGCTATTCCTTATCAATAGTTTCACCAATTCGGTACAAATCGCTTATGCTCACCTGTGTCTGATGGTAATGACTTTTGATTTGTTAACATTTGTAAAAAGAATACTAACCACATATATAAAGACTTTATATGAACTATTTTAAAAAGACATGAAATTTTCTAAATTTCGGCCTCAGTATTATTATTATTATTATTATTATTATTATTATTATTATAATCATCATCATTAATTGCTTATTATTGTCATCATCATCAATTGCTAAGCAACAACCCTAGTTGAAAAAGCAGGATGCTATAAGTCCAGGGGCTCCAACACGGAAAATAACCCAGTAAGGAAAGGAAACAAGGAAAAATGAAATATTTTAAGAACAGTAACATTTGAATAAATATCTCCTATATAAACTTTAAATCCTTAAAAAAAACAAGAGGAAGACAAAGAAGATATAATAGAGTGCTTGAGTGTACCCTGAGGCAAGAGAACTCTAACCCAAGAAAGTGGAAGACCATGGCACAGAGGCTATGCCACTACCCAAGACTAGAGCACAATGGTTTGATTTTGGAGTATCCTTCTAGAAGAGTTGTTTACCATACCTAAAGAGTCTCTTCAACCCTAACTAAATGAGAAGTATTTTGTATACTAGATCTGAGAGGGATAATACTATAGTTGCTAA
>NC_090732.1:1812992-1823104 GCF_036898095.1 Palaemon carinicauda | reverse complement strand
AATACTCTCTCTCTCTCTCTCTCTCTCTCTCTCTCTCTCTCTCTCTCTCCGTGTTCGTAGAATTCAATGCAAAGTTGCAAGTAGTATTAGTAATAAAAAAAAATACTAATCCTAAAACATTTCATTTGAATCCATCATTAAAAACTGAGAGAGAGAGAGAGAGAGAGAGAGAGAGAGAGAGAGAGAGAGAGAGAGAGAGAGAGAGAGAGAGAGAGAGCTAGTGTAAGTGTCACCCACAACCCACCCATCGAAATCCAATACCCAAACTAACAGACTCATTAAAAAAAGTGTAGTAGTGTTTCTCACTTAAAAGCTCTCTTCTTCTTCTTCCTCCCTAACGTTTAGAAGACACGGGGAGCTGTTGAGAGACAGCACACACCCACTTCCTCTATCTCTCCTAAGTAGATTCGTCACATTTAAGTCATGCTCCACGTCAGTCGCCATCTGGCTTACTATTAATTTTAATGATTTACGATCGGTCTCTATCAGAGCCACGCAGTTAATAAGGATTCGGGATGAACTTTATGTCTAAAGTTTGAACGATTAAAAGACCCCGGGGTCATAAACCCTCCCCCCCCCCCTTTGGTGGGGAGGGGGGGGGGCGTGAGATGGGGTATTAGCAAGCTGTTGTCTACCTTATTCCTCTATTATTATTATTATTATTATTATTATTATTATTATTATTATAATAATAATAATAATTATTATTATTATCATTATCATAATAATAATAATAATAATGATTATTATTATTATTATTATTATTATTATTATTATTATTATTATTACTGTAAAGGGCACTAGAGTTCTGGTTAAAAAAAAATATATACGACTAGTTTATAAATACAAATACACAAGGACTTTACTGTATTTCCCGAATATAGTTTAACCTTACGGGCTATAAGAAACTAAATGCACGTGAGTGTTTGTGTGTCTGTTTGGGAGAGAGAGAGAGAGAGAGAGAGGAGAGAGAGAGAGAGAGAGAGAGAGAGAGAGAGAGAGAGCGTAATCATATCCAATTTAATAACGATAGTTATGAGCAGTTCCAAACGCAGTAAAATATTAATTCCATTTTGAGATGACAAACAGTAGCCGGGTTTAGAGAAACAAAGGCCATTTCGTTGATCTTATTCGCAATCAAAAGAATATGCAATAATCATTTAACCTTTTCAGGGAGAGAGAGAGAGAGAGAGAGAGAGAGAGAGAGAGAGAGAGAGAGAGAGAGAGAGAGAGAGAGAGATCAAGGCAGAAAGGCAGCCTCGGTTTGCATTTATAATGGTAAAACCCCAAAGGCAGATCGTGTAAAAAGGTCTACATAAAGAGAGAGAGAGAGAGAGAGAGAGAGAGAGAGAGAGAGAGAGAGAGAGAGAGAGAGACATGGTAAGGCCAAGATAAAAGAAAAGACAAAATACAAGGCACATTGGGAGAGTTCAATTACATTGTAAATACAAAAGCAAAACCCAAGTAAGTAGAAGACTGGATAAGAAGATCAACGAAAAAAAAAAAGAAAAAAACTACTAAGTACAACCACAAGAAAGCTAAAAGTTTCGACCGGTCTTGGAGACATGAAGAATGGGAGATCCAATATGTGTATTAAGACGCAGAAGATTACGTAGGTCGGTATAAAGGAAAGGGCAGTTACACTGCATGTAATAATCCATGAAGGAAAAACGCATGACGAAGCAACACAAACGTGCGTGTCCACGATAAAAGTTTAAAGGCCACTCATGAATGGCACAGGCAAGGGACAGTGACATTGCCTTATGAAGCAGGACAATGCCCTAGAGACTGACCATATTACATACGATCAGCGCCCAAGCCCACTCTCCACCCAAGCTAGGAACAAGGATGGCCAGGCAATGACTGCTGATCACTAAGCAAATAGACCTATATGTTCTAAAAAAACTCCCATCACTTGCTCACTAGGATGGAGAGGTTGCAGCAACCAATGGGACTAACGACTTTGAGCGGGTCTCGAACCCCAGTCTGGCAATCACCAGGCACGGACGCTACCACCAGGCCACCACAACCCTTTAACAATTACAACATTAACAGCAAATACTGGCCTCAGACTTACGTTTATTCACGTTCTGCGGTTTGGACAGTTTTCATCACCACGCTGGCCAGTGCGGATTGGTGATGGTGGGAGATTTTCGCCTGATCGCTTAAAGCAAACCAACCTAGTATGGGTAGACCTGACAAGTAGAGCTCTGCGATCATGAAGACGCACAAACCCTTTTACCACGTTAAGGTATCCTCACTTTCATAGAGCCTTGAAGGCTTGAACAAATAGAATCGGTTTAAAATCAAATTAAGCATGAATAATACACACACACACACACACACACACACACACACATGTATATATATATATATATATATATATATATGTGTGTGTGTGTGTGTGTGTATATACTATATACGTATACATATATATATATATATATATATATATATATATATATATATGTGTGTGTGTGTGTGTGTGTGTGTGTTTTCAAAAAGGCCCATAAAAAGAAACACAGGAAATATAAATAAATCACTATATTTCGGCCAATAAACATTGGCCCTCTTCAGGATTTAATTACTTTACATCCTGAAGAGGGCCAATGTTTATTGACCGAAATATAGTGATTTATTTATATTTCCTGTGTTTCTTTTATGGGCCTTTTTGAAAAAAAAAAAAAAAAAAACATGTTAAACTGTTCGATTACAGTTATAAGTAAGACATATATACATACACACACACACACACACACACACACACACACATATATATATATATATATATATATATATATATATATATATATATATACAGTACATATATCCCTGTTGGAGCCATTGTGCTTATAGCATCATGCTTTTCTAACTAGGGCTGTATTTTGAATAATAATAATAATAATAATAATAATAATAATAATAATATTAATAATAATAATATGTATATATACATAAATGTTTGTATGCGTAAGTGTGTATGAGAGTGTGTATATGTGTGTGTTTGTGTGTATTTGAGAGCTATGTTTTCCTCACATATCCTATTCTGTGGATACGTCCCTAAAACTATACAGTATAAACCGATAGATTTATTCTTTTCTTTGTATTTATTATAACATGGTTAAATGGTGATTAAAGCTGCGGCAGCTTATTTCTCGACCTTTTGATTGACCTTGACCCTGACCTTTGACCTCGACATATATTAATTGGCGTGGATTTCAAGACACTCAAATATGAGCCACGTTTGAAGTCTCTGTGACAACGATGTCCAAACTTATGGCTCATTGCGTAAATTTTGACCTTTGACCTTGACCTTCCAAAATTAAAAAATTACCAGCTCTTTACGTAACAGTTAATCCCTGCAATTTTCATTAATCTTCGATTAAAATTGGAGCCAGGAAGCTGTTCACAAACAAACACACACACACACAAACAGGGGCGAAAACATAACCTCCTTCCAACTTCGTTGGCGGAGGTAATTAGATCATGTTGGTAAACATGGTACCGATGTCTTATTTCCGGTCAAGGAAAGAAAATATGATAGATTTTGGATAGTTTCGTACCATGCGGACAAATATACCATGGCAGAAGAGAGAGAGAGAGAGAGAGAGAGAGAGAGAGAGAGAGAGAGAGAGAGAGAGAGAGAGAGAGAATGTTCTATTCATTGGCATCCTCTCATATGCAATCAGCAACAGCTCAAATTAATTATATGCAACTCTTGTTCAACAGATGTAACCGCTGGCACAAATTAATTAGAAGCTCGCAACAATGTTTAATTATTGCCTTCTGGAACAGGACAAACCTGGCGTTTAAAGGCTCCCAGTCTCAGTCCCTTATTGGATAGGATGATCTGCAACAAAGGTCTTTGCAAGTCTGTTCATAACTGGAAATATATTATCTAGCTATTATTATTATTATTGTTATTATTATCAGTTTGGTACATGCTCTTCACACTCCCCCAAGAGAGATTGGTTCCCCAAACGTTCAGCTTGGCTCCACAGGGCACTAGAAGAGTTGGAAGACCCAGGCCTAAATGGCTGAGGACTATGAAACGTGAAGGGAGATGATGAATGGAGAAGTATTGATTTAAAAGGTCAAGATAGAGACGACTGGTGAAATCTATCCGAGGCCCTTTGCGTTAATATGCGTAGGAGGAGATGATGATGATGATGATGATAATTATTATTATTATTATTATTATTATTACTAGCTAAGCTACAACCCTAGTTGGAAAAGCTGGATGCTATAAGCCCAAGAGCTCCAGCGGGGAAAAGTACCCTAGTGAGGAAAGGAAATAAGGAAATACATAAACTATGAGGAGTAATGAACAAATAGAATAAAATATTTTAAGAACAGTAACAATATCAAAACAGATCTTTCATATACATACTATAAGAGACTTATGTCTCCATGTTCAACATTATAACAGTTTTATTCTAGCTGTGACCTAGTTGTGGAATGATCTTCCTATACTTCTAATAGTCAGGCCATCTCAATCATGAGGCTTAATACTACAGTTTTCCAGAAGTTTTATTCTAGCAGTGACCAAGTTGTGGAATGATCTTCCTATCATGAGGCTCAATACTACACAGTATTCTAGAAGTTTAATTCTAGCTGTGACCAAGTTGTGGAATGATCTTCCTATACTTCTAATAGTCAGGCCTTCTCCATTATGAGGATCAATACTACAGTATTCTAGAAGTTTCATTCCAGCAGTCAACAAGTTGTGGAATGATCTTCCTATACTTTTAATAGTCAGGCCTTCTCAATCATGAGACTCAATACTTCAGTATTCTGGTAGCTTTTTTTCCAGCAGTGACAAAGTTGTGGAATGATCTTCCAATAGGGTAGTTGAATCAGTGGATCTTCAAAAGTTCAAACTTGCAGCAAATGTTTTGATGTTGAACAGGTTAGAATGAAACTTATAAAATACTGTAATGTATTGAGCCTCATGATGGAGAAGGCCTGACTATTAAAATTTTGCTGAGAATTAATGTTTTTATTAATATCTATTTTCTTACTTTAGCCTTACGTAGCGTATATAAGAGACTGGATTCGCAATCGTGAAATCTATATAAAAACAGTAGGGCATGAGAGACAGAGACAGAGACAGAGAGAGACAGACAAAGAGGCAGAAAGAGATTGTATTGGTAATCGTGAAATTTATATGAAAGCAGGAGGGCAAAAGAGAGAGAGAGAGAGAGAGAGAGAGAGAGAGAGAGAGAGAGAGAGAGAGAGAGAGAGAGAGAGAGAGAGAGAGAGAAAATACTCATTTAAAAGTTCATGCAATATAACCTAACAAGTTGACATTACACTGCTCTTGGGTCCATTTTGCGGGAGTGGGAAACTAGACTTTAATAGTGGATCTATCATATGTAAATCCCGCTGAATATAAATTTGCAACGTTTGCATTTCAGATGCAGGTCACAATTAGAATCAAATTCGCCATATGGAATAGCTTTGTCAAAACAGCATTGGCAGTATATCGATTTCGTTTGTATTCTTTCTGATTTGGTAAATAAAGAGGGCATTTTCTCCACAGGTTGTTGTTGTTGTTGTTGCTGTTGTTGTTGTTGTTGTAATTATTATATTGAAGATGTTTGGTTTCTAGAAAAAAATTCTGGGTTCCACAGGTTATTATTATTATTATTATTATTATTATTATTATTATTATTATTATTATCTATGGTTGATGTACCAGTTAGATGAATAATATGAAGAAGATTGGTTTCTAGAAAAAAAAAATTGGGCTCAACAGGTTGTTGTTGTTGTTTATGGCTGATGTATCAATTAGATGAACAACTGGAAGGTGTTTCGTTTCTCCACAGGTTGATGTTGTTATTATTATTATTATTATTATTATTATTATTATTATTATTATTATTATTATTATTATTATTATTATTATTATTCATGGGAGATGTATTAATGTGATGAATAATGTAAAGGTGTTTGGTTTCTACATCTTATCTGCAGCCAATTCATTACAAAAAACAGGCATTTGCTTTGAAGTTAGTGCCATGGTCTTCCACTGTCCTAGGTTAGGGTTCTCTTGCTTGAGGTTACACTCGGTCACACTATATATATCTAGTTTCTCTTTCTCTTCTTTTTTTATTTTTCATTTTAGTTTTTATAGTGTATATTATATGAAAGATGTATTTTAATATTGTTACTGTTCTTTAAAAAAATCATCTTAATTGTTATATACTTCTCTTGTAGTCTTTTTCCTTATTTCCTTTCTTCACTGGGCTATTTTTCCTGTTGGAGCCCTTGGGTTTCTAGCATCCTGCTTTTCCAACTAGGTTTGTAGTTTAGGAAATAATAATAATAATAATAATAATAATAATAATAATAATAATAATAATAATAATAATAATAATAATAATAATAATAATCCTTGCAAAGTTTGATCATGTTTCCAATGTCTACTTTCAAGACGGTCTAAAAGAATATTACCATCTGGACTGAGGTTATGTAATTCATACCACTTTTTATTTTTTTTTTTTTCTATTTTACTCCATCTTGCATAAGGGGAAAAAAATCTTTGAAACCTAGCAAGGACGCGAGAAATGTTTTCGATGAAATTCCCAAATTGGGTTTCCTTTGGCACTGAGAAGCCGTACTGAGCTCTGGTGTATTACAGATGCTATTTCAGAGATATACCCTGAAACCCCCAGATAGCTCTACACCCCAGCTGTCTCAACCCTATACGTAAGTGTACCCTTATACAACCCCAGCTACCTCAACCCTATACACAAGTGTTCCCTTTTGAAGCAAAACTAAGTTACAGAAAGAAGTGAGATTTTCGCCTTTTTTAGATTAGTATACGATCAAGCCCCCAGCAACCTGTACAACCCAGCTACCACTACACCCCAGCTGCCTCAACCTTATACATAAGTGTACCCTTATACAATCCAGCTGCGTCAACCTTATACATAAGTGTACCCTTATACAATCCAGCTGCCTCAACCTTATATATAAATGTACCCTTATACAATCCAGCTGCCTCAACCCTACACATAAGTGCACCCTTATACACCCCAGCTGCCTCAACCCTATACATAGGTGTACCCTTATACACCCCAGCTACCTAAACCTTATGCACAAGTGTTATTTTTTAAAGCAAAACTAAACTACACAAAGAACTGAGATTGTCGCCATTTTTAGTGTACTAGTATATGATCAAACACCCAACTACCTGTACACCCCAGCTACCTATACACCCCAGCTACCTCTACACCCCAGCGGCCTCAACCCTATACACAGTTTGTTAAACTGTTTATAGTAAATATAGGAAACATTTATTTTAAGTTTGTTACTGTTCTTAAAATGTTTTATTTTTTTTCTCTTTCCTCACTGCGCTATTTACCCTGTCGGAGCCCCTGAGCTTATAGCATCCTGCTTTTCCAACTAGGGTTGTAGCTTAGCAAGAAATAAAAATAATAATAATAATAATAATAATAATAATAATAATAATAATAATAATAACACCCTTCTTTTCCAACTAGGGTTGTAGCTTAGCAAGAAATAAAAATAATAATAATAATAATAATAATAATAATAATAATAATAATAATAATAATAATAACACCCTTCTTTTCCAACTAGGGTTGTAGCTTAGCAAGAAATAAAAATAATAATAATAATAATAATAATAATAATAATAATAATAATAATAATAATAATAATAATAATAATAACACCCTTCTTTTCCAACTAGGGTTGTAGCTTAGCAAGAAATAAAAATAATAATAATAATAATAATAATAATAATAATAATAATAATAAAAATAATAATAATAATAATATCCTGCTTTTCCAACTAGGATTGTAGTTTAGCAAGTAGTAATAATAATAATAATAATAATAATAATAATAATAATAATAATAATAATGCTAACAACAAAAACAACAATAATAATAATAATAATAATAATAATAATAATAATAATAATAATAATAATAATAATAGTCAATGTTCGTCCATGATCATAATGTCAACAATCTCATTTTTTCAGAATTGCTTCTACTTGTCTCATGGCCATTCCAAAGCCTCCTGATCTTCAGAGTCTCCCCCTCCCTTCTCCAACAAATCCCCGTAGGCCCACTCTTCCCCCAAAACAAATCCCCATCTCATCCAATCCCCATTTCTCTAACGTCTTTCGATTCCCTAAGCTTTCCTGCCTCCATTCCAGACACCCTTAACACCCCCTTTTTTACGTTTTCCTCCCCCTCCCCCTTTCTTATGCTAATACCTCCCTTTTCTTATTCTTAGAGAGACGAAGTAGAAAGGGGGGAAAGTGCGAGAAGAGGTATGGATGCTGAGAACCTACTTTGATGGAATGTCCCGTTGTTTAGAAGATCGAATTCCTCAAGATAACCGAATTAGAAAGTAAATGGCTCTCTATATAATCTCTCCCCCCGTACATAGCCTTCCCTAAACTAAGCCTTGGCCCCCCATGTGAAAAAAGGAGATGGGAAACTACTGGAAAAGGTTCATGGAGTGAGCGAGAAATATCCTGAGGTAGCAATCAAACAAGATCGAATTCCATAAGATAACAGAATTAGAAATCAAATGCCTCTCTATATAATCTCTCCCCCGTACATAGCCTTCCCTAAACTAAGCCTTGACCCCCTTATGAAAAAAGGAGATGGGAAACTACTGGAAAAGGTTCATGGAGTGAGCGAGAAATATCCTGAGGTAGCAATCAAACAAGATCGAATTCCATAAGATAACAGAATTAGAAATCAAATGCCTCTCTATATAATCTCTCCCCCGTACATAGCCTTCCCTAAACTAAGCCTTGACCCCCTTATGAAAAAAGGAGATGGGAAACTACTGGAAAAGGTTCATGGAGTGAGCGAGAAATATCCTGAGGTAGCAATCAAACAAGATCGAATTCCATAAGATAACAGAATTAGAAATCAAATGCCTCTCTATATAATCTCTCCCCCGTACATAGCCTTCCCTAAACTAAGCCTTGACCCCCTTATGAAAAAAGGAGATGGGAAACTACTGGAAAAGGTTCATGGAGTGAGCGAGAAATATCCTGAGGTAGCAATCAAACAAGATCGAATTCCATAAGATAACAGAATTAGAAATCAAATGCCTCTCTATATAATCTCTCCCCCGTACATAGCCTTCCCTAAACTAAGCCTTGACCCCCTTATGAAAAAAGGAGATGGGAAACTACTGGAAAAGGTTCATGGAGTGAGCGAGAAATAACCTGAGGTAGCAATCAAACAAGATCGAATTCCATAAGATAACAGAATTAGAAATCAAATGCCTCTCTATATAATCTCTCCCCCGTACATAGCCTTCCCTAAACTAAGCCTTGACCCCCTTATGAAAAAAGGAGATGGGAAACTACTGGAAAAGGTTCATGGAGTGAGCGAGAAATATCCTGAGGTAGCAATCAAACAAGATCGAATTCCATAAGATAACAGAATTAGAAATCAAATGCCTCTCTATATAATCTCTCCCCCGTACATAGCCTTCCCTAAACTAAGCCTTGACCCCCTTATGAAAAAAGGAGATGGGAAACTACTGGAAAAGGTTCATGGAGTGAGCGAGAAATATCCTGAGGTAGCAATCAAACAAGATCGAATTCCATAAGATAACAGAATTAGAAATCAAATGCCTCTCTATATAATCTCTCCCCCGTACATAGCCTTCCCTAAACTAAGCCTTGACCCCCTTATGAAAAAAGGAGATGGGAAACTACTGGAAAAGGTTCATGGAGTGAGCGAGAAATATCCTGAGGTAGCAATCAAACAAGATCGAATTCCATAAGATAACAGAATTAGAAATCAAATGCCTCTCTATATAATCTCTCCCCCGTACATAGCCTTCCCTAAACTAAGCCTTGACCCCCTTATGAAAAAAGGAGATGGGAAACTACTGGAAAAGGTTCATGGAGTGAGCGAGAAATATCCTGAGGTAGCAATCAAACAAGATCGAATTCCATAAGATAACAGAATTAGAAATCAAATGCCTCTCTATATAATCTCTCCCCCGTACATAGCCTTCCCTAAACTAAGCCTTGACCCCCTTATGAAAAAAGGAGATGGGAAACTACTGGAAAAGGTTCATGGAGTGAGCGAGAAATATC
>NC_090732.1:1797992-1805492 GCF_036898095.1 Palaemon carinicauda | reverse complement strand
TCAGGTAGGATACTTCTAATAGTCAGGCCTTCTCAATCATGAGGCTCAATACTACACAATACTCTAGAAGTTTTATTCTAGCTGTGACCAAGTTGTGGAATGATCTTCTTATCATGAGGCTCAAAACTAAACAGTAGTCTCGAAGTTTTATTCCAGCTACGGTCAAGTTGTTGAATGATCTTCCTATACTTCTAATACTCAGGCCTTCTCCATCATGAGGCTCAATACTACAGTAGTCTAGAAGTTTTACACCAGCAGTGGCCTAGTTGTGGAATGATCTTCCTATACTTCTAATAGTCAGGCCTTCTCCATCATGAGGCTCAATACTACACAGTATTCTAGAAGTTTAATTCTAGCTGTGACCTAGTTGTTGAATGATCTTCCTATACTTTTAATAGTCAGGCTTTCTCCGTCATGAGGCTCAATACTACCGTATTCTAGAAGTTTTATTCCAGCAGTCAACAAGTTGTGGAATGATCTTCCTATACTTCTAATAATCAGGCCCTGTCAATCATGAGGCTTGATACTAGACGTTTTATTCTAGCTGTGACCAAGTTGTGGAATATTCTTCTTATCATGAGGCTCAATACTAAACAGTATTCTAGAATTTTTATTCTAGCTGTGACCTAGTTGTGGAATGATCTTCCTATACTTCTAATAGTCAGACCTTCTCAATCATGAGGCTCAATATTACACAGTCTTGAAGTTTTATTCCAACTACGGTCAAGTTGTGGAATGATCTTCCTATACTTCTAATAGTCAGGCCTTCTCAATTATGAGGCTTAATACTACAGTATTCTAGACGTTTTATTCTAGCTGTGACCAAGTTGTGGAATGATCTTCCTATACTTCTAATAGTCAGGCCTTCTCAATTATGACACTTAATACTACAGTATTCTAGAAGTTTAATTCTAGCTGTGACCTAGTTGTGGAATGATCTTCCTATACTTCTAATAGTCAGGCCTTCTCCATCATGAGGCTCAATACTACAGTATTCTGGTAGTTTTATTCCAGATGTGACAAAGTTGTGGAATGATCTTCCTAATTGGGTAGTTGAATCGGTGAAACATCAAAAGTTCAAACTTGCAGCAAATGTTTTGATGTTGAACAGGCTAATAGAAGTCTTTTTTCTTATAGTTTACATGTGAAATTTCTATTTTGATGTTGTTAATGCTTTTGAAATATTTTATCTTAATTGTTCATTATTTCTCATAACGTTTATTTATTTTACTTATTTCCTTTCCTCCCTTGGGTTTATAGCATCTTTCTGTTCCACGCATAGAAACTACCCTCGTTTGATTTTTTATGATGATAATAATAATAATAATAATAATAATAATAATAATAATAATAATAATAATAATAGAATTTATTATTATTATTATTGTTATTATTATTATTATTATTATTATTATTATTATTATTTCACCAGCTAACCTACAACCCTAGTTAGAAAAGCAGGATGTTATAAGACTAAGGGAAAAATAGCCCGGTGAGGCAAGGAAACAAGGAAATAAATAAGCTAAAAGAGACGTAATGAACAATTAAAAGTAATATTTTAAGAACAGCAACATCAATAAAATGAATTAAATTCTAGTTATATTATCCCCCTCGTCCTTTATATGTAAATAATTTGTCGTAAACTTGAATTTTCATTAAAATAGCCTTTCACATAAACCTTTAAATTTGCCTTTTCTTGAGTAGACACTCGGTACTCAAGGTTCGTGACTTTTCCCATTTTTTTGGTGGTCAGCGCAAGATCTGGCTGGACTTGAGAGTGTTTGGGTGGTGGTCAATGCCTTGGCGAAACCTATTTTCTTTTCTTAAACAGAATGCTTGCTGCGATCTCTGTTTTACAATAAAGAATCATACACACATGTGCACGCGCACGAGCAGACATACACACACGTATATATATATATATATATATATATATATATATATATATATGTATATATATATATATATATATATATATATATATATACATATATATATATATATATATATATATATGTGTGTGTGTTTGTATTAACATATATGAACACATGCATGCATATATATATATATATATATATATATATATATATATTATATATATATATATATATATATATATATACATATATATATATATATATATGTATGTGTGTGTGTTTATATGAGAGAGAGAGAGAGAGAGAGAGAGAGAGAGAGAGAGAGAGAGAGAGAGAGAGAGAGATGGGGACTAATAGAATATTATTCTACGATATACATGAAGTTAAGCAGCTTTTGAAGGGGATTTCACGTAATATAATATTATATGTCCAAATTAATCTGATTTCAAATATATTCTCGAGTCTTGAGGCAGTTCCTAAAATTATCACTTAGGGAGAGAGAGAGAGAGAGAGAGAGAGAGAGAGAGAGAGAGAGAGAGAGAGAGAGAGAGAGAGAGATGTACGCAAATTGGCACCTTCAGATAAACAGGTAGCGGCTGTATGCACCTGGACCGGTGTTCCCCCAAATCATATGTACCAGGGGCCGGTCCACGGCTGTCGGATAACTTTGTGTACATTTACTATTTTCCTCCTGGCTTACTGACATATAAAATTAAGGCAATCGTAAATTGAAGTGAAAACAACGTTAACAGAATACTTTATAATTAAAATATAATAGTGCGTTTGAAGATTATCACGTAAGAAGGAATAATTTTATTTAGAATACAAAACAGACACTGTTAAAAAACCGTAATTTTAATCGGAAATTCTTCATAAAAATATCAATGTTTTAGCCGTATTTCAGTAAAATACATCATCATCTCTTCCTACTCCTATTGACGCAAAGGGCCTCGGTTAGATTTCGCCAGTCGTCTCTATCTTGAGCTTTTAAATCAATGCTTCTCCGTTCATCATCTCCCACTTCACACTTCATAGTCCTCAACCATGTAGGCTTGGGTCTTCCAACCCTTCTAGTGCCTTGTGGAGCCTAGTTAAACGTTTGCAGTAAAATACAGGTAAACGTAATTCTTACCTTTCTTATTATCTTTTACTGGTTGGTGACCGTAATATCACTCCTTTACGTTATTATATCCGTTTTTAAAACGGTAAATGCTAGGCAACATTTATTCCAGGATTTTTACCGTTTTAAATGCAAATTTTTTAACAGTGGATATCTTTGAGTACGGTTTTATGTTCAGATAAATTTTGCATTATCAGTCCCTTTATTTCTTGACTAGAATTGAAAGTGACAAGAAAAAATAAAGAAAATGCTTCTGAATTTTTGATACAGAAATTGCACAATGAAATTATTCTAAAAAAAAAAAAAAAAAAAAAAAAAAGTACCTATGTTAATTTAGTTTCCTTTATGATCTTATTTTCGATCTTAGCTAAATAGTAAATTCATTATTCATGAAATAAAATATTAAAACTTTTGTTTTTTTTTGTTTTTTTTAGGAACCGATTTTTACCTTCGTCAAAAAAGCCATAAAATGACCTGCGTTTATTGATTTATCTGTTTGTCTGTCTGTTAGAAGGTTTACGTCAAAGCCTATTGCTGATTTTCGCCAAATTTTAACAAGAGATTGAGATTATAGTTTAGAAATCCCATTAAATTTTAGAAGTTATCAGGATTACGATGCAATTCTGGTTATTATTATTATTATTATTATTATTATTATTATTATTATTATTATTATTATTATTATTATTATTATTATTTCCTCCGCCAACGAAGTTGGAAGGAGGTCATGTTTCACCCCCTGTTTGTGTGTTTGTTTGCGAACAGCTTCCTGGCCACAATTTTAATCGTAAAATAACGAAACTTGCAGGGATTAGCTAATCAGTAAAAAGCTGGAAATGATTAAATTTCGGAAGTTCAAGGTCAAAGGTCAAGGTTACGGTCAAGCAAAATATCCAATCACGTAATGAGCCATAAGTTTGGACATCGTTGTCAACACAGACTGCAAACTTGGTTCATATTTGAGCGTAAGAAAATCCACAACAATTAATACATGTTAAGGTCAAAGGGCAAGGTCAAGGGCGAGGTAGAGCAAACGGTCGAGAAATAAGCTTCCGCGGCCAAGGTCTACGCTCTACTGAATGCCCCTCTATACAGTAGATTCCTTTACGGTCAGCATATGAAAAAGGGTAAACTTGGTCCGTAGAGTTGTTTACGTCAACTTAGTCATTAGGTGTTTAGCATAGGATTTCGTGTGATGTATTTATAATTAGATATATTTAAACTGTGTACAAGGAATAACCTGTAAAGCAGTACAGAAAACGGGGAGAAAATGGAATGATTAGAGATGAAAATAAAATTATGTACCATAGAACAAGAAAGGTATGGGAAAATCAATATTATTATTAAAATTGATTGCTAAGCTACAACCCTAATTGAAAAAACAGGATGTTACAAACCAAGGGGCTCCAACAGGGAAAACAGCCCAGCGAGGAAAAGGAACAAGGGAAAATAAAATATCTTCAGAAGAGTAACACCATTAAAATAAATATATCTTATATAAACTATAAAAACTTTAACAAAACAGGAGGAAAGAGAAATAAGATAGAATAGTGTGCCCGAGTGTAACCTCAAGCAAGGGAACTCTAACCCAAGACAGTGGAAGCCAATGGTACAGAGGCTATGGCACTACCCAAGACTAGAGAACAATGGTTTGATTTTGGAGTGTCCTTCTCCTAGAAGTGTTGCTATATAATATCCTTCAAGTACTCCACTATAACGAAACTTAATTATACGAGTATATAAAGATATATTTAATCATAATAGGAAAATAGATTAAGAAAAATGATATTAAAGAGAAGACTACCGAATACACAATAACAATTCATCCATGCATTATTGTTTTATCCAAACGGATTGCAAAGATTTTCAAAAATCTAGAAGCCCTCAAAGTCTTTCTTGCAAGCGTACTGTTTTTCTTTCCCTACTCTCTCCGTGACTTGAATATAATAATGCACCACAACATCCCGCAAAGAAATTCATAAATTCTCATACCAGTGAACGATCACTCAGACAAAAAGAGCAAGCTTGCCTATGACAAATGCCCCTGGACTTTGCCTCTCTAAAAGAGGCCACAGATTTTGGTATATTTTCCTAAAGAACCACTCGAAGATTTCTACTTATCCGTACAGGTATAAGCTATTTAGCTGCACAATTTTCTACTCAGACAAAAAGAGCAAGCTTGCCTATGACAAATGCCCCTGGACTTTGCCTCTCTAAAAGAGGCCACAGATTTTGGTATATTTTCCTAAAGAACCACTCAAAGATTTCTACTTATCCGTACAGGTATAAGCTATTTAGCTGCACAATTTTCTACTCAGACAAAAAGAACCAGCTTGCCTATGACAAATGCCCCTGGACTTTGCCTCTCTAAAAGAGGCCACAGATTTTGGTATATTTTCCTAAAGAACCACTCGAAGATTTCTACTTATCCGTACAGGTATAAGCTATTTAGCTGCACAATTTTCTACTCAGACAAAAAGAGCAAGCTTGCCTATGACAAATGCCCCTGGACTTTGCCTCTCTAAAAGAGGCCACAGATTTTGGTATATTTTCCTAAAGAACCACTCAAAGATTTCTACTTATCCGTACAGGTATAAGCTATTTAGCTGCACAATTTTCTACTCAGACAAAAAGAACCAGCTTGCCTATGACAAATTGCCCCTGGACTTTGCCTCTCTAAAAGAGGCCACAGATTTTGGTATATTTTCCTAAAGAACCACTCGAAGATTTCTACTTATCCGTACAGGTATAAGCTATTTAAGCTGCACAATTTTCTACTCAGACAAAAAGAAGCAAGCTTGCCTATGACAAATGCCCCTGGACTTTGCCTCTCTAAAAGAGGCCACAGATTTTGGTATATTTTTCCTAAAGAACCACTCGAAGATTTCTACTTATCCGTACAGGTATAAGCTATTTAGCTGCACAATTTTCTACTCAGACAAAAAGAGCAAGCTTGCCTATGACAAATGCCCCTGGACTTTGCCTCTCTAAAAGAGGCCACAGATTTTGGTATGTTTTTCTAAAGAACCACTCGAAGATTTCTACTTAGCCGTACTCTTTATAGGTATAAACTCTTTAGCTGCACAATTTTCCACTCAGACAAGAACAACAACCTTTCCAATGATAGATGCCCCTGAGACTTTGTCTCTCTACAAGATGCCCCAGATTTTGGTATATTTTATTATCTGAGAGCCACTAAAAAATTTTCTACTTGGCCGTGTATTTCCTTCCTCTCTCAAGAGGTTAGCTACTGCACTGTAATTGTTCAGTGGCCACATTCATCATGATAAGGGTAGAAAAGACTCTTTAGCTATGATAAGCAGCTCTTCTAGGAGAAGGACACTCCAAAATATAACCATTGTTCTCTAGTTTTGGGTATTGCCATAGCCTCTGTACCATGGCCTTCCACTGTCTTGGATTAGAGTTCTCTTGCTTAAGGATACACTTGGGCACACTATTCTATCTTATTTCTCTTCCTCTTGTTTTGTTGAAGTTTTTAAGTTTCTATAGGAAATATTTATTTCAATGTTGTTACTGTTCCTAATTTCTTTATATTAATTTTCCTTGTTTCCCTTCCCTCAACTGGGCTATTTTTCCTGTTGGAGCCCCATGGGGTTATAGCATCCTGATTTTCCATCTAGGGTTGTAGCTTAGATAATAATAATAATAATAATAATAATAATAATAATAATAATAATAATAATAAACACTTCAGATGCACAATTTTCTATATTCCTCTCTAGTGTCAAAATGGCCATGATATCAACATTGACGTTAAGAATAATATGATTCACGAAAGTTTACATGAAGGATAAATCAAACTGCCAAGAACATGCATTGCCAATGATGGATGCGACTGGACCCCAGAATAAAAAAAATAAAAGATTTGTGCAATACTTTCATATCTGACTTGACCTATGACCTGGCTATTTTTCACATTCACCAAAATTACAAAGGACAAATGCCGAACATGAGATCTAAGGCCCTTTGTCCTTTATATTCTGGAGGTGACTGTGATAAGAGATCGACTTACAGGAAGATTGATTGTCTTTGACACCTGCTTTATTGTAAGCATTTAAAAGCTTAAAGGTTTAAAGTTCACTCATGAATGGCAGAGGCAAGGAACAGTGACATTGACCTATCAAGCAGAACAATGACCTAGAGACTGACCATATAACTGATTGTCTTTGACACCTGCTTTATTGTAGATATCGTAAGCCTTTAAAGGCTTAAAGGTTTAAAGGTCACTCATGAATGGCAGAGGCAAGGAACAGTGACATTGACCTATCAAGCAGGACAATGCCCTAGAGACTGACCATATAAGTGATTGTCTTTGACCAACCTGCTTTATTGTGGATATCGTAAGCATTTAAAGGCTTAAAGGTTTAAAGGCCACTCATGAATGGCAGAGGCAAGGAACAGTGACATTGACCTATCAAGCAGGACAATGCCTAGACACTGACCATATAACTTTGAACTTAACACGTATTAATTAGCGTGGAT
>NC_090732.1:1791209-1797492 GCF_036898095.1 Palaemon carinicauda | reverse complement strand
GACATGAGTCAAAACCGTCAGTTTATAAGGTTTAAAGGCCGCTCATGAACAGCAGAAGCAAGGGACAATGACAATGCCCTAGCAAGCAACGCCCTAGACACTGACCTCTCCATCCAAGCTAGGACCAGAGAGGGGCAGGCAATGACTGCTGGTGACTCAGCAGGTAGCCCTCTAGGCTCCTCAAAACCCCTTATCCTTAGCTCACACGGATGGTGAGGTTGCAGACACTAAAGGCACTAACAAGTTTGAGTGGGACTCGAACCCCAGTCTGGTGATCACCAGGCAGAGACGTCACCAATAGGCCATATACTTGATTTTTCGTCTTCCACCTATAGGCTCCCCCTACCCCCGTATCCCTAGCTCACAAAGATGGTGAGGTTGCAGACACTGAAGGAACTAACGAGTTTGAGTGGGAATCAAACCCCAATCTGGGGATCACCATGTAAGGACGTTACCAATAGGCCATAAAGTTGGTTTTTCATTTTCCACTTAACGTTCATAATTAATCATCAGGTTTTTTATTCTTTCGTTTTCTTTAATTTGTAAATACATGGACATAGAATTGTTTCAATGGGAGGTGAAGAGTTTAATACTAAAAATTGACGTGTTGAAAGAAACGAAGGAGAAAGAGAAAGAGGAAGAAGAAGAAGAGAAAGGACTGGAGGCAAACATCTCAGTAGCCGACATCCCAATAGTCTTTTGTCTCTTTGTCTGTGAGACGTTTCTCTATCAATGAACCTCAACTGTCGTGAATGGCAGCATTGCGACCAGAGAGAGAGGATTTTGAGCCTTACGTCCTCTGCTAGGGAAGATGATGTTGACGTTAAAGTCTCCGGAGGCCTTTCTTCCCCCGTGGGACGGACCCTGCAACGCCAATGGAGCAGGTGGAAAGGTGTACAGATGGAGGATTTTGCCGCTCGAATACGCCCGTGAAAGTCGAGGAACTCCGATAATGACTTACATCCTACCTGGGATACGGTTCGCAGTGGAACGCAGAACTGCTTTTGTAAAGATGGGGGATATCCAAAAGACGCCGAGGCAGTTTAAGAGGATGGGAATATCATGGGAATGTTTAGACCTCAATGAACGATTGGAAAAGAGGACTAAAGGGGTATAAGGTGACTCGTGTATATATATATATATATATATATATATATATATATATATATATATATATATATATATGTATATATATATATATATATATATATATATATATATATATATATATATATATATATATATATACAGTATATATATATATATATATATATATATATATATATATATATATATATATATTAGAAAGTCGATGATTTTTAAATTGTAATAGGAAAGTCGACGATTTTCTAATTGTAAGAAGAAAGTCGACGATTTTCACATTGTAATAAGTCGACGATTTTTAAATTTTAATAAGAAAGTCGACGATTTTTAAATTTTAATAAGAAAGTCGACGATTTTTAAATTTTAATAAGAAAGTCGACGATTTTTAAATTTTAATAAGAAAGTCGACGATTTTTAAATTTTAATAGGAAAGCCGAGGATTTTCACATTGTAATAAATCGACAATTTTCTAATTGTGATAAGGAAGGTCGACGATTTTCAAATATTAATAAGGAAATCCACGATTTTCTAATTGTAATAAGGAAGTAAACGAATTTCAAATTGCCATAAGGAAGTAAACGATTTTATTATTTTAATAAGGAAGTCAACGATTTTCTAATTGTGAAAAGAAAGTCGAAGAATTTCAAATTGTAATAAGGAAATCGACGAATTTCTAATTGTAATAAGGAAATTGAAGAATTCCTAATTGTAATAAGGAAGTCGAAGAATTAATTCAAATTGTAATAAGGAAGCCAACGATTTTCAAATTGTAATAATGAAGTCGACGATTTTCTAAATGTAATAAGTAAGTCAACGAATTTCTAATTGTAATAAGGAAATTGAAGAATTCCAAATTTTAATAAGGAAGTCGAAGCATTATTTCAAATTGTAATAAGGAAGCCAACGATTTTCAAATTGTAATAATGAAGTCGACGAATTTCTAATTGTAATAAGGAAGTCGTCGTTTTTCTAATTGTAATAAATAAGTCAATGAATTTCTAATTGTAATAAGGAAGTCAACGAATTTCTAATTGTAATAAGGAAGTCAACGAATTTCTAATTGTAATAAGGAAGTCAACGAATTTCTAATTGTAATAAGGAAGTCAACGAATTTCTAATTGTAATAAGGAAGTCGACGATTTTCTAATTGTAATAAGGAATTCGACGAATTTCTAATTGTAATAAGGAAGTCAAAGACTTTCAAATTGTAATAAGGAAGTCGAAGAATTTCTAAATGTAATAAGGAAGTCGACGATTTTCTAATTGTAAAAAGGAAATCAACGAATTTTAAATTGTGATAAGGAAGTCAACGATTTTCTAATTGCAATAAGTAAGTAAATGATTTTCAAATTGTAATAAGTAAGTCAACGAATTTCTAATTGCAATAAGTAAGTAAATGATTTTCAAATTGTAATAAGTAAGTCAACGATTTTCTAATTGTAATAAGGAAGTCAACGAATTTCTAATTGTAATAAAGAAGTCAACGAATTTCTAATTGTAATAAGTAAGTCAACGAATTTCTAATTGTAATAAGTAAGTCAACGAATTTCTAATTGTAATAAGGAAGTCAACGAATTTCTAATTGTACTAAGGAAGTCAACGAATTTCTAATTGTAATAAAGAAGTCAACGAATTTCAAATTGCAATATGGAAGTAAATTATTTTCAAATTTCAATAAGGAAGTCAACAAATTTCTAATTGTAATAAGAAAGTCGAAGAATTTCAAATTGTAATAAGGAAGTCCAAGATTTTCAAATTGTAATAAGGAAGTAAACGATTTCAAATTGTAATAAGGAAATCGACGAATTTCTAATTGTAATAAGGAAGTCAACGAATTTCAAATAATAATAGGGAAGTCGAAGAATTTCAAATTGTAATAAGGAAGTCAACGAATTTCTAATTGTAATAAGGAAGACGACGAATTTCAAATAATAATAGGGAAGTCGAAGAATTTCAAATTGTAATAAGGAAGTAAACGATTTTCAAATTGTAATAAGGAAATCGACGAATTTCTAATTGTAATAAGGAAGTCGACGAATTTCAAATAATAATAGGGAAGTCGAAGAATTTCAAATTGTAATAAGGAAGTCAACGAAATTTCTAATTGTAATAAGGAAGACGACGAATTTCAAATAATAATAGGGAAGTCGAAGAATTTCAAATTGTAATAAGGAAGTAAACGATTTTCAAATTGTAATAAGGAAATCGACGAATTTCTAATTGTAATAAGGAAGTCGACGAATTTCAAATAATAATAGGGAAGTCGAAGAATTTCAAATTGTAATAAGGAAGTCCAAGATTTTCAAATTGTAATAAGGAAGTAAACGAATTTTCAAATTGTAATAAGGAAATCGACGAATTTCTAATTGTAATAAGGAAGTCGAACGAATTTCAAATTGTAATAAGGAAGTCGAAGAATTTCAAATTGTAATAAGGAAGTCAACGAATTTCTAATTGTAATAAGGAAGACGACGAATTTCAAATAATAATAGGGAAGTCGAAGAATTTCAAATTGTAATAAGGAAGTAAACGAATTTCAAATTGTAATAAGGAAGTCGACGAATTTCTAATTGTAATAAGGAAGACGACGAATTTCAAATAATAATAGGGAAGTCGAAGAATTTCTAATTGTAATAAGGAAGACGACGAATTTCAAATAATAATAGGGAAGTCGAAGAATTTCTAATTGTAATAAGGAAGACGACGAATTTCAAATAATAATAGGGAAGTCGAAGAATTTCTAATTGTAATAAGGAAGACGACGAATTTCAAATAATAATAGGGAAGTCGAAGAATTTCTAATTGTAATAAGGAAGACGACGAATTTCAAATAATAATAGGGAAGTCGAAGAATTTCTAATTGTAATAAGGAAGACGACGAATTTCAAATAATAATAGGGAAGTCGAAGAATTTCTAATTGTAATAAGGAAGACGACGAATTTCAAATAATAATAGGGAAGTCGAAGAATTTCAAATTGTAATAAGGAAGACGACGAATTTCAAATAATAATAGGGAAGTCGAAGAATTTCTAATTGTAATAAGGAAGACGACGAATTTCAAATAATAATAGGGAAGTCGAAGAATTTCAAATTGTAATAAGGAAGACGACGAATTTCAAATAATAATAGGGAAGTCGAAGAATTTCAAATTGTAATAAGGAAGACGACGAATTTCAAATAATAATAGGGAAGTCGAAGAATTTCTAATTGTAATAAGGAAGACGACGAATTTCAAATAATAATAGGGAAGTCGAAGAATTTCAAATTGTAATAAGGAAGTCAACAAATTTCTAATTGTAATAAGGAAGACGACGAATTTCAAATAATAATAGGGAAGTCGAAGAATTTCAAATTGTAATAAGGAAGTCAACAATTTTAGACGATTTTCAAATTTTAATCAGGAAGTTGACGAATTTCTAATTGTATTACTGAAGTCAACGATTTTCAAATTTTAGTAAGGAAGTCCATGATTTTTAAATTGTAATAAGGAAGACGACAAATTTGAAATTGTGATATGGAAGTAAACGATTTTCAAATTGTAATAAGGAAGACGACAATTTTTAAATTGCAATAAGGAAGTCAACGATTTTCAAATTGTAATAAGGAAGTCGACGATTTTCAAATTTTATAAGAAAGTCGACGATTTTCAAATTGTAATAAGGAAGTCGACGATTTTCAAATTATAAAAAGGATGTCGACGATTTTCTAATTGTAATAAGGAAGTCGACGATTTTCAAATTGCAATGAAAAGGAGGCGATTTTCAAATTGAAATAAGGAAGTCGACGATTTTCAAATTTTAAAAAGGATATCGACGATTTTCTGATGGTAATAAGGAAGTCGACGATTTTCTTATTGTAACAAGGAAGTCGACAATTTTCGAATTGTAATAAGAAAGTCGACAATTTTCTAATTGTAATAAAAAAGTCGACGAATTTCACATTGCACTAAGAAAGTCGAAGATTTTCAATTTATAATCATTCGATAATTTTAAAACTAATAAGAAAGTCGACGCTTTTCAAATTGTAATAATTCGATAATTTTAAAACTAATAAGAAAGTCGACGATTTTCAATTTGTAATAATTCGACAATTTTAAAACTAATAAGAAAGTCGACGATTTTCAAATTGTAATAAGGAAGTCAACATCAAACAAAGAGTGTTAGTGTGTTCCAGGCTGCATGTACACTGCAGTGCTCTCTAGGAGAAGATATCTTGCAACATCCCTTTAATTTGCATAACAACCCAAACCTCTTACTCGGGTCATATCTGTTTCAGCAAATAGATGATGCCGTACCTGAACGTCTGTGTGCGTATGTGCGTAAATTGCGCGTGTGCGTACGCGTAGCTGTGCTTGCTTATAACTGTTGTAGTTTAAATCCTTGCTTGTTATTGTTTTTTTTCTGCCATTATAAAGTGCTGTTCGTTTAAAGCCTTTTAATTATTTATTTTGATTTTCACTAAATTTACTCATTTTTGTGTATATGGAAAGAATAAAAAGCATAATGCATATATATATACTGTATATAAATAAATATATATATATACATATATATATATATATATATATATATATATATATATATATATATATATGTGTATATATATATATATATATATATATATATATATATATATATATATATATATATATATATATATATATAGATTAAAACCTTTCAATCATTTATTTTGATTTTAACCTAATTTCTCATTTTTGTGAATGATATATGAAAAGAACAAGAACAAGAATATATATGTATATATATATATGTATATATATATATATATATATATATATATATATATATATATATATATATATATATATACATATCTGATATTACCAAACCAGATCTGCCTCAACTGCAAGTAAACTTAACCGAAATGGGTGGATATAGAAGCTTTTATTTCATAAAAACAGAATATAAGTACGAGAAAATTATATAAACCTTCGATGCTTATGGATGGATGATTCTTTTACTTCTTAAAACCATGGATGGGTGGTTATTTTACTTCTTAAAACTATGAAAGGTTCTTTTACTTCTTAAACCCATGGATGGAATGTTCTTTTAATTTTTAAAACCATGGACGGATGGTTCTTTAACTTCTTAAAACCATGGATGGAAATTTCTTTTAATTCTTAAAACCATGGATGGATGTTTCTTTTAATCCTTAAAG
>NC_090732.1:1776209-1786209 GCF_036898095.1 Palaemon carinicauda | reverse complement strand
CTTATTTATTTGTCTATTGCAGGTCTTTGGAATTATTATTATTATTATTGTCAGACAGATGCTTATTTTTGAGTAAGTTTCATATGCAGAAGGTTTGTGTATGTTATTGATGTCTTTATTTGTGGGTTTTGTTAATTAATAAGAAATGGGGAGACAAATGCAGTTAGTAGTAATTGTAAAGATATAGAAAGAGTTGTGGAGAGACAGGAGAGTGAACGGGAGTTAGGTAGGGTGTTTTCAACTAATTTCGCTGACTCCAGGGTTCTTTCCCGTAAACAACCCCCCAAACGACAGGATCCGTTCTTGAATGTCGAACGGAACATAGACGAATGAGACGTGGAAGCCGGGAAAAAGTCACGTGATTAAGGATAGCTTGACACGCCCAGGACGACCATATATAAGCAACGAGAAGACGGCATCTCGCCCTCTTCCTAGTAGTCACTCTGTATAATAGGTCTAACGACCTACTTAACCTGCCGGGTCTCCTTGACGACAACACATGGCGGCTGCCTATACCAAATTGAGGGACGGCGATTACGTAGAATACTAAAGCAGCCGCGAAATTACAGGGGAACAATTACCCCTGAGAACGAAGGACGACGAACAAAGTTACTACGCCCGCACCTGAGTGTCTGTGAGTGCGTTTGGCCAGACGTCCCAGAGCGACCGAGAGGCGTGACGTCCCCGAGTGACCAAGGCGTGTCTAGAACTTCGCGCCAGCCTTCCCAACACCTGACGAAGGCTTATACTTCAGCGACGACAGTAGGCCTATAGATGACGTTTAGGCCTAACTAAACCAGGATTCATCAAATTCTCCAGCCAGTGTCAAGACGTCTGAGTTCATCACTAAGTGTTAATGTAGAAACCACGCTTTTGTTTTTGACTGCTTGTAAGTGCCTGTTCAAACCCCTTTTTATGTCTAGTAAAGAAAGAAACCAGCATTCGTATCCCTCACCCACGTAACTTTGCTTAAGTAAACTCCTGAGAGAAATTCAATTAATATTAAACTAAAGGAAGAGGTAAGATACTAGACTAATTAAGAAGTTATTGCAAGAAAAATCAAGGACATCTTCACAAATGGTGGCATCGTTAAGGGATACTGTGCCGTGTTGTATTAAGTTTGAACTAATGCTGGCTTTGTTTCAGGAAAGTGCTGAAACCCCCTTTTATGTGTCGAAGAAATACAAAACAATCTCAAGAAAAACAGAGGGAAACCAAAGGAGTCGTGAACCAATGGATATGTGAGTAGTTTGCATGTTTTCGTTCACTCTCTTGTTTTGTATAAATACTGTCTCTCTATAGAATAGGAAGTTAGGGCATTTGTCTCTCGTAAGAAAATTTTGGTGTTTTAATTTTTCCTTTTTTTTGTGATATGAGTCTGGACAATATTTTCCAAAGACTTACACAATATCAATACGACTTGAGATTAACTGCAGACAGACGGTCGCGAAGTGCTAGTGTAGGAAGACGTCAAAATCTGACTAGAAACCGAAGTTCGAGTCCGGTAAGAGCAAATATTGCCGATATGAATTCCGCTGGGCTGATCACACAAACCACACGGTTTTGTGGAAATGTAAGTAGGGATAATCCCGACAAACAAAGGTTAGAGAAATACAGTGTAGATAAGTGGTTAGCGGACACAGAGAATAGGATCGCTAGTTTTAAAATAACTGACGATGTTGCAAAAATTAAACAGGCAATGATGTTAGTCAACGTAGACGTAGGGGATGCTCACCCTACATTAAACGGTAAGGCCTTTGAAAAAATTACCACTTTCAACGAGTTCAAGGAGGAATGCAGACTAATGTGGCGATCGGCCAAGGAGACCGATCGGTTGTCGAACTTGTATAGGCTTACCTCAACTAATAAATGTGAAGGTGAATCCAGGGCCAGTTGGCGTACCCAGGTTAGGGATCAGGTAAGAGCAGTTAGGGAAGACTTTTTGTCATTGCCCACAATCACGGTAGGAGACGGAACCAAGTTTAGTAAGGATAATAAGAACCTGGTAGATCTAGATGAAGTTCTAAATCTTGTGGCCTACAGTAAGATGTATGCGGCCTTGTTGGAAGACCTAAAGTTAGATCCTGCCCAGAAAACCACAAAAACACCGAACGAATGTCAAGAAATTATACAGAAAAACGAGACCGGTAGGAATAAACATTACCCTAAAGATTATCAAAATAACCAGCCCCCTGGCAAGTCAAATGAACAAAACAGAGGAAATTATAATGAAACATATAAATCTAGAGGGAATTCTCATCATAAGGGAGCTAGACCAAAGAATAGGTATTGCCAGTATTGTCAAAGAGGAGGTCACACAGACCAAGAATGTTGGTACCAAGGTAAGAAACATAATAAACCCTCCGAAAATACTCCTCAGGTACAGGCAAGGGATAACTCAAACCCTACTAATTACTCCGAAGAAAAACAAGGTAATAGAAAGTGACTAGAAGAGCAGGATAGGAGTCCAGGAAATAGGGAAACCAAAGAATGGAAGGATGTTGCAGGTAGCGGAGGTACATCCACGTTGCCAGCAACATATTTATCCTTCCGACAGCAATCATTACCCAAGACAAATATCAAGATAGAAGGTAAAGAATGTCTTAGTTTGTTAGATTCAGGAAGTACTGTAAATCTCATAGGGCTCCATACCTTAACTGATTATTTGAATATACCTATTTCTGCAATTAGGAGTGAGGATACATTAATTCAGGGGATAACTGGCAATCAGCTTAACAATGTAGGAGCCATAGATTTAAACATTGAATTGCTAGAGAAGAAGTGTCAAGTGCCATTTTTGGTTTTGCAAGAAGTAGCATTTCCCGCTCGAGCTTTGATTTCTTTTGCAACAATGCAAGATTTTGGCATAGTTTTTGATTGTCAAGACAGAAGATTAGTTCTAAAGGGAAATAATCAGGAAGTCTGTTTCCAACTTGTTGATGACAAGTCCACTACAAATTTGGCCAATTTGCAGGGGACCGCTTCGATAGTTGAAACACACTCCGGTTCAGAAAGAGAAAGGGAAATCAAAGTAAAATCAGAAGAAAGGGAGAAAGAAGAGAATTTAGCAATTGCACCCAGAAAGGGGGAAATTACTTCTTGTAAAGGCAGCACACATACTAAGGAGAAAATGTCGACAGAGAATCTGAGAGAATAGATAAAAGGGAATTCCAAGAAGTTTTGCTGCTAGGCACATTGAATTCACAAGAATTAAGACACTTAAGAGAAACAGAATCTCAAAAAGGAGGAGATGAAGATTCATGTTTTTGTACTCAAGTACAAACTGGGGAGATAAGTCTGATCAGCACAGCAGATGCAAACAAAATAAGATTTAGGCTAGCTAGAGATGTAGTACTACTGCCCAATACTCTTACTAGAGTATATTTGATAACCCGCCTACACACTAATAATGATGTAATCTTGACCCCAGAAGGATTACCAGAATATGTCAGAATGGATAACTCATTAGTTCAGATGGAGGGATTAGCCTGTACTACTTATGTCATGAATTATTCTGATAAAAGACTCCATTTGTTAGCGGGTACAGAATTTTGTACAGGAATAGAAGTTACACACAAAATGATTCCGTTAGAGGAGGAAGCATTCTTTACCATAGGAAACATTGATGCAGGAATAGATAGGGAGATAGATAACACCGATTTTCCTGAGTACCGTAAAAGGTTAATAGAAACCTTAAATAAATATAGGCAGGGCATAGCAATTACAGGTGATAGGTTAGGTAGGACTGAGGTGTTAAGACATAAGATAATCCTAGATGATGGAGCCAAACCCTTTTTCATACCTAATTATAAATTACCTATCAGCCAACGTCCAATAGTAGATAAAATGATAGAAGAAATGAAAGAAGAAGGAGTGGTCATACCCTCTAAATCACCTTATAATTCTCCCATGTTGTTGATTCCAAAGAAAGATGGAAGTTACAGATTAGTGATTGATTATCGCAAGTTGAATGCGAACACAGTTCCTGATAGGATGCCCATGCCTGTAATAAATGATGTATTGGCTCAGTTAGGAGGAGCAAAGATCTTCTCATCCTTAGATCTACTAAGTGGATATTGGCAAGTACCTTTAGACGAAGAATCAAAGCCATTAACTGCCTTCAGCACACATAAAGAACACTTAGAATTTCAGGTAATGCCATTTGGGTTAACATCAGCTCCATTGACTTTTGTAAGGTTAATGTTACAGATCTTAGGAGACATAGAGAATGTGTCAGTCTATTTAGATGATGTCATTATATTTAGCAAAGATATAGAGAGCCATTTCGGAACCATAGAAATCGTTTTAGAACGACTAAGACTGGCAGGATTAAAGATAAAGGTTAAGAAATGTCAATTCTTGAGGAAATCATTAGAATATTTAGGACATGTGATCAGTGCTGATGGATCACGCATGCAAGAAGGAAAAATAAAGGCGATTGTGGAATATCCTGCTCCACAAAATTTGAAAGGTGTAAGAAGATTTTTAGGGATGATAGGATACTATAGACCATTTGTCAAAAATTTTGCTACTATAGCTAAACCATTGACAGAATTAACTAAGAAGGATGTAGAGTTTGAATGGAAAGCAGAGCAAGAGGAGGCTTTTCAAAAGTTGAAGGAGAAATTAATCCAAGATCCTATCTTAGTGTATCCAGACTTTAGCAAGCAATTTTACTTAGCATGTGATGCTTCGAATACAGGAATAGGAGCGGTTTTGTTACAGAAGGCAAAAACCCGAATGAGGGTAGTATATTATGCAAGTAGAGTCCTGAATGCGGCCGAACGAAATTACAATACCACAGAAAAGGAATGTTTAGCCATTTATTGGGCACTGAGAAAGTTTCGGCACATTTTGTTAGGACACAAAGTAAATGTACTTACTGACCATAAACCCATCTGTGACCTATTTAAGAAAAGAGCTTTCACTAATAACTTAAAGTTTAATCGATGGTTTATTAGTGTGCTAGAGTTTGCTCCAGAATTTAGATACATTCCAGGTAAGTTTAATACTTTAGCAGATGGATTATCTAGAGCACAAGAGGATACTGAAAGAATTATCACAACTAACACTTTTTGTTTCAGCTGTCAGGTCGTAGACTTAGATTTGGAGAGAGTTAAAATAGAACAAGAGAAACAAGAAGGTATCAGGAAAATAATAGGAGATTTGCTACAAGATGAAACCTCTAGGTCAGATTTTGAATTAATAAATGGGATATTATATAAGAAGGCTAAGGATAGGAGTGCTTGCTCTAGACTATATGTGCCTGACACCCTGACTAAAGAAGTATTAACTCTAACACATACCCACAAGTTGGCAGGACATCCAGGAATCAAAAAGACTCTGAGAACAATAAATAGAAATTATTTTTGGCCTAAGTGCAGCGAAGAAGCAAAGCAATTTGTAAATGAATGTCAAACTTGTAATAGGCATAAAGGTCACGTAAATGTCAGAGCTCCTTTAGAAAAATATCCTAGTAATTTAAACCCTTTTGAGGTAGTTCAGATGGATCATATAGGACCCTTTCCAAAAACTTTGAGAGGAAATGAATATATACTGGTATTCATTGATTATTTGACTCGGTATTTAGAAATTGTCCCAGTCAGAGATAGAACTGCAGTTTCTGTTGCAGAAGCTTTAAAGACCAGAATACTCACAAGACATTCGTGTCCGGAGGTACTTTTGTCGGACAATGCACCCGAATTCACCAGTGAGGTAATGAAAAAGCTTTGTGAATTTTTTGAGATAAAGAAATGCGAGATAACCCCTTATAAGCCGAGTTCAAATGGGACAGTGGAAAGGGCCAATAAGAAGATACTGGATGTACTGCGAACTATCATTAGTCCAACTACAGAAGATTGGGACCTAGCGCTAGAGGACGTTCAGTTTACTTTGAATAACACAGTAAATGAGACAGTAGGAGAAACCCCACACTTTTTGCTTTATGGTTATCAGAAAAGACTGCCAAACTCATTGTTAGATGACGCAAAACCTCCTAGGCACACATATGATTACCAGGACTATATAGCTTGGAAACTGCAAAGAACCTTTCAAATAATAAGACAAACCAGACAATCTTTAGAAAAGGGCCAACAGGTAAATAAGAAATACTATGACACAACTAGTTCCATGACTGACCTGAAGATAGGCTCACAAGTATATATAAAGGTACATGTAAAGGAAGGACCAAATGAAAGGGTATCTCCCAAATTTGAAGGTCCTTATAGAGTGTTAGAAAGGGAAAGGAATAATAAATTTAAGCTGATACATGAACAGAATTTAGATGTAAGGTATGCCCATTGGAATCATATGAAGGTTGTAAAAACTAATCCATGGTCCTCTCAACTTCTACAGGAAGTGGTGGAAAAACTTCCTTCTGATCATACCCCTGGTGGTCGGTATCACTTGCGAAATAGACATTAAAAGTGGGGCCTTGATACAAAATCATGGAAAGGGTGAACTGTTAACAGATTTTGCTGTAGTAAAAATTAATGTCAATTCAGTATTAGAAAGGGAAGAACATTTGAACCAGTTAGATAAAGAACTACGGAAGTGCATACTAACCCATAGTGATTCTGCCTTTGTAGAAGTATTAAGAAATTTACAGAGTAAAATTGAAGACATTGTCAGGCCTCAAAGAAACAAGAGATCTTTGTTACCTTTTGTAGGTAGTGCATTTAGTGCTTTGTTTGGAGTGGCTACAGAAAACGATGTAAAAGGTTTGACTGATCGTGTAGAACTAATCGAGAAATGGGCTAATCAGAAGGGTAATCTTATAAGTACTCTAATAGAAAATAATAATAAGAATGTAGAGAACATAAAAAAGATGGTGGAATTTATTAATCAAGTTAACGTGAATGTTTCTAATAAAATAGATGACGTAGAACAAGTGTTTAAGTTGGTTCATGAAGTAGAAATCGAGATTGGTGATCACAAGGAATCTGTGAACGGACTAATAAATGCACAAAAGGGAATACTCAGCCCTGCTATCATTTCTCCAAAAACTTTGAAAGAAATTATCGATTGGTGTATGGTAAATAGCCATTCCAAGCCTTTGCTAGAAGATATATTTTGGTATTACACAATGTCAACTGTGAAAGTAACAAAAGGGTATTTGTTGGTATTGATCCCCTTCAAGGGTATGAATTTGTTTGACCTGTATACAATACATCCTTTCCCAGTTAAGATAGGAAATGCAACAATAATTTGGAACCATCCGAAGGTTCGTCTAGCATTGGATAAGAACAAGTTGTTGATGATTATTTTAGAAGAAGGTGATTTAGAACAGTGTGTGTTGATAAGTGAAAGTCAATCCATGTGCAATTTTGTGCAAATTAAACAACCTATGAGCAATTTTCCGTGTGTCCAAGGTATTTTCTTTGAGAATTATGAGTTGATGAGAGAGTGTAAATTTGAAACTTTTGCTTTGCCATACAGGGCATTACATTTAGGTAATGAGATTTTTGTTTATGTACAAAGTACTAAAAATGCAGAAGTTACTTGTGATGGGAAGACTCAAACATTTCAGTTAGGAAACTTGAAGTCATTTGCAGATTCTTGCTCAGTAGTGATAAATGATTATCTCTATTATGTACCAAGTGTGTTTTTGCATTATGAGTTAAATCAATCTTCCATTGCAAAGAGTTACGAGAACAAGATTAATCATTTTCAGCTAGACAAATTAACAGTGGTAGAAAATGTGGCAATGCCACTTGATAATGATTATGTTCTGTTTTACAAGCAAGATGTTTGCACCATTTCTGACTGTGTGTAATGTGTTTTTGATTGTACTTATTACTGTGGTAACGTATAATGTGGTGAAGTATTTGGTTTTCAGAAAATTGGAAAGGATCAATGAGTTGCTACTAGTTATTACTGGGGAACCTAAAGAATAGGTTTGTTGTTTTGTTGTATGTGAGGATTCTATAAGAATCCTAGTAGCTGGCCGAGTGGTGTCAGACAGATGCTTATTTTTGAGTAAGTTTCATATGCAGAAGGTTTGTGTATGTTATTGATGTCTTTATTTGTGGTTTTGTTAATTAATAAGAAATGGGGAGACAAATGCAGTTAGTAGTAATTGTAAAGATATAGAAAGAGTTGTGGAGAGACAGGAGAGTGAACGGGAGTTAGGTAGGGTGTTTTCAACTAATTTCGCTGACTCCAGGGTTCTTTCCCGTAAACAACCCCCCAAACGACAGGATCCGTTCTTGAATGTCGAACGGAACATAGACGAATGAGACGTGGAAGCCGGGAAAAAGTCACGTGATTAAGGATAGCTTGACACGCCCAGGACGACCATATATAAGCAACGAGAAGACGGCATCTCGCCTACGGGCCAACCAAGGGAAAGGCCCGTGCCAACAACAAGTGTTGGCTTTAATACCCCAACAACAACAAGGCATCTCGCCCTCTTCCTAGTAGTCACTCTGTATAATAGGTCTAACGACCTACTTAACCTGCCGGGTCTCCTTGACGACAACACATGGCGGCTGCCTATACCAAATTGAGGGACGGCGATTACGTAGAATACTAAAGCAGCCGCGAAATTACAGGGGAACAATTACCCCTGAGAACGAAGGACGACGAACAAAGTTACTACGCCCGCACCTGAGTGTCTGTGAGTGCGTTTGGCCAGACGTCCCAGAGCGACCGAGAGGCGTGACGTCCCCGAGTGACCAAGGCGTGTCTAGAACTTCGCGCCAGCCTTCCCAACACCTGACGAAGGCTTATACTTCAGCGACGACAGTAGGCCTATAGATGACGTTTAGGCCTAACTAAACCAGGATTCATCAAATTCTCCAGCCAGTGTCAAGACGTCTGAGTTCATCACTAAGTGTTAATGTAGAAACCACGCTTTTGTTTTTGACTGCTTGTAAGTGCCTGTTCAAACCCCTTTTTATGTCTAGTAAAGAAAGAAACCAGCATTCGTATCCCTCACCCACGTAACTTTGCTTAAGTAAACTCCTGAGAGAAATTCAATTAATATTAAACTAAAGGAAGAGGTAAGATACTAGACTAATTAAGAAGTTATTGCAAGAAAAATCAAGGACATCTTCACATTATTATTATTATTATTATTATTATTATTATTATTATTATTATTATTATTATTATTAATTGCTAAGCTATAACCCTAGCTGGGAAAGCAGAATACTATAAGCCCGAGAAAGCAACTGTGAATTATCTCCTGATAAAACGGCTTATCCACAGATAAACTGGCCAAAAGAGAGAGAGAGAGAGAGAGAGAGAGAGAGAGAGAGAGAGAGAGAGGAAACCATATAAAAGCAAATGTTGAAGAAGAAGAAGAAGAAGAAGGAGAGAGAGAGAGAGAGAGAGAGAGAGAGAGAGAGAGAGAGAGAGAGAGAGAGTGAGAGAGAATTACAAGGATTTTGTGTCTCAAAGACTTGTTAGTCCATCCGTGTAGTCTCCATTTGCTCTTGAGTAGAGCGATTCACTTCAAGCATTTAGAGAGTTCTCATGATCTTGTCTAACTTATTCTTGAACTCGTTTACCGTGTTACTGTTCACTACATCCGCTGGAAGTCTGTTCCAAGTATTTGCTATTTCGTATGTAAAGAAATTACCACATTGAGTGGTGTTGTATCTTTTCTATTCCACAAATCTTGGAAATATCTGGTTATATCAATACCAACTTTTTGAAGTAAAAGAGAGAGAGAGAGAGAGAGAGAGAGAGAGAGAGAGAGAGAGAGAGAGAGAGAGAGACGTGCAAGCAGAGGGAAATTTGAAGTATAAATGGGGAGAGAGAGAGAGAGAGAGAGAGAGAGAGAGATCCATGTGAAAGAAGAGGAAAATATTGAAGTAAAAATGGAGAGCCATGTGAAAGCAGATGAAAATGTTGAAGGAGAGAGAGAGAGAGAGAGAGAGAGAGAGAGAGAGAGAGAGAGAGAGAGAGAGAGGAAGCCATGTGAAAGCAAGTTAAAATGTAAACACGCTCGAGTTGAAAAGCCTATTTATATTCAACCAAAGAACTTGTCGGTGCA